>NC_138567.1:2934725-3193190 GCF_947561715.1 Ascidia mentula
TTGAGCGAATCAGCAGCGTAATGGCGTAATGTCGGCATGCGAAAAACTTCCCTATTAAAACAATTCTGCTCGGCGTTCTGGCAATAGGTGCCAATATTGACCAATATCAAGAGAACGGAAATTTAATTCTCTACAACATGCAATTAACAAATTTGAAATTAAGGTGCCGGATGACCTTCAAATCGCCGATTGAAGACGACCCGCTTTGAGCGAATCAGCAGCGTAATGGCGTAATGTCGGCATGCGAAAAACTTCCCTATTAAAACAAAAAATGCACTAAAACTGCACCTAACACGCTGAAAATCGCTATACCACGTGACTTCTTGCTCATTCTACCAGAAAATTGACCCCAATGCATCACCGGTTGCCTTGTGACGAAACTGAGAATCTCTATGACGCAGGAGTACAAGACGGGCAATCCCCGCGGGCAAAACTATTTTAATAGAGTTGCTGATATGCGGTCTTTAGTCCTATTTTCATAAAATAAAGTTTGGTCCTGGCATTGAAATTCGTTTTGGTCGAAGATTGCTTTTCTTTTTGTTTGTCCCTTATGACGCATTGACATTGATGAGGACATATTTCGCGCGTTATCGTTTGACTGTACTGTTGCATTCTATTAGGATTTGATCTCAGATACCGAAAAGTTTATCAACCCGTATGGATTCGTGGTACCTAACATGAAAATTTTTTAGTAACCTCCCTCCTATTATCTCCTGACTCCCCTATCAATGACACATTTGCAGGAATTTGTCAGGTGTAGTATGAATTACACTACATTTTAAATTTTTTTTTCCCCTCAAAAGTAACCATCACAATTCAACTTTTCCTTTTTTTTCGAACTGAACAGTGAAGAAATGAATCACGACCTGCACAGAAAATAGAGCATATTTTTTTTACAGTATTTTGTCACAGAAATAAATTATGCAACAGATGTCACAGGATAAACAGTAAATAAATATGTTTGTGTGTATTGGAAAAAATAGTATTTAGCGTTATATATGTCACATACCTCTAAAATTTGTTGCCATTTTATCCAAAGAGCACATGAAAAAGAAATGTAAAAAGCAATCCATCATCTAAACATGTAGCAAAAATGTTTTGTATTTGTTTACACCAAGGGTGTACAAACTGCAGTCCGCAAATCAACATTTTGTAGCATGTCGAAGGCTGCTACGTGGCCCGGCCCCGGAATTTAACAAATACAATTTTTTACAAATAAAGTGGTGTATTATTGCCAAGTTTGCTGATATGTGCAAATGTGATTGAACACATGTTGTACTTGCATACTGCCAAAGTTATAAATTTAGAAGGCTTATGGTGTAATCAAGTTTGGTCCTTCAGTCCAGACTGTGCTACACTTGGTTCATGCATTCAGCAGGTTTTACTGTACAGGTCTGTTTTCCCCAAAAAATAATGCAACACATAAATAAGTTGTTATTCCGTTCTCTTGATATTGGTCAATATTGGCACCTATTGCGAGAACGCCGAGCAGAATTGTTTTAGTAGGGAAGTTTTTCGCATGCCGACATTACGCCATTACGCTGCTGATTCGCTCAAAGCGGGTCGTCTTCAATCGGCGATTTGAAGGTCATCCGGCACCTTAATTTCAAATTTGTTAATTGCATGTTGTAGAGAATTAAATTTCCGTTCTCTTGATATTGGTCAATATTGGCACCTATTGCGAGAACGCCGAGCAGAATTGTTTTAGTAGGGAAGTTTTTCGCATGCCGACATTACGCCATTACGCTGCTGATTCGCTCAAATCGGGTCGTCTTCAATCGGCGATTTGAAGGTCATCCGGCACCTTAATTTCAAATTTGTTAATTGCATGTTGTAGAGAATTAAATTTCCGTTCTCTTGATATTGGTCAATATTGGCACCTATTGCGAGAACGCCGAGCAGAATTGTTTTAGTAGGGAAGTTTTTCGCATGCCGACATTACGCCATTACGCTGCTGATTCGCTCAAAGCGGGTCGTCTTCAATCGGCGATTTGAAGGTCATTCGGCACCTTAATTTCAAATTTGTTAATTGCATGTTGTAGAGAATTAAATTTCCGTTCTCTTGATATTGGTCAATATTGGCACCTATTGCGAGAACGCCGAGCAGAATTGTTTTAATAGGGAAGTTTTTCGCATGCCGACATTACGCCATTACGCTGCTGATTCGCTCAAAGCGGGTCGTCTTCAATCGGCGATTTGAAGGTCATCCGGCACCTTAATTTCAAATTTGTTAATTGCATGTTGTAGAGAATTAAATTTCCGTTCTCTTGATATTGGTCAATATTGGCACCTATTGCGAGAACGCCTAGCAGAATTGTTTTAGTAGGGAAGTTTTTCGCATGCCGACATTACGCCATTACGCTGCTGATTCGCTCAAAGCGGGTCGTCTTCAATCGGCGATTTGAAGGTCATCCGGCACCTTAATTTCAAATTTGTTAATTGCATGTTGTAGAGAATTAAATTTCCGTTCTCTTGATATTGGTCAATATTGGCACCTATTGCGAGAACGCCGAGCAGAATTGTTTTAGTAGGGAAGTTTTTCGCATGCCGACATTACGCCATTACGCTGCTGATTCGCTCAAAGCGGGTCGTCTTCAATCGGCGATTTGAAGGTCATCCGGCACCTTAATTTCAAATTTGTTAATTGCATGTTGTAGAGAATTAAATTTCCGTTCTCTTGATATTGGTCAATATTGGCACATATTGCCAGAACGCCGAGCAGAATTGTTTTAATAGGGAAGTTTTTCGCATGCCGGCATTACGCCATTACGCTGCTGATTCGCTCAAAGCGGGTCGTCTTCAATCGGCGATTTGAAGGTCATCCGGCACCTTAATTTCAAATTTGTTAATTGCATGTTGTAGAGAATTAAATTTCCGTTCTCTTGATATTGGTCAATATTGGCACCTATTGCCAGAACGCCGAGCAGAATTGTTTTAATAGGGAAGTTTTTCGCATGCCGGCATTACGCCATTACGCTGCTGATTCGCTCAAAGCGGGTCGTCTTCAATCGGCGATTTGAAGGTCATCCGGCACCTTAATTTCAAATTTGTTAATTGCATGTTGTAGAGAATTAAATTTCCGTTCTCTTGATATTGGTCAATATTGGCACCTATTGCCAGAACGCCGAGCAGAATTGTTTTAATAGGGAAGTTTTTCGCATGCCGGCATTACGCCATTACGCTGCTGATTCGCTCAAAGCGGGTCGTCTTCAATCGGCGATTTGAAAGTCATCCGGCACCTTAATTTCAAATTTGTTAATTGCATGTTGTAGAGAATTAAATTTCCGTTCTCTTGATATTGGTCAATATTGGCACCTATTGCCAGAACGCCGAGCAGAATTCTTTGTATTAGACTAGTTTTTCGCATGCCGCCATTATGCTGAATCGCAAAACCAGGCGATTTTTTTAATTCGCGATTTTTTGATTGATACAGCTGCGGAAAATGTTGTTTGAATGTTTTTTGAGGTTTGATCTGCTTGCTCATCTCTGTAATTTGATTCTAATCCAAAAAAAAACAATTTTTGAGTAAATGCCTGTTGTACCTTGTAGAATGTGGCAAATTTGCAAAATTATTCTGCCAGAATTCTGCCAGAATGAGGGTGGTTGAAAATCGCCCTGGCTTCACCACGTGACTTCTTGCTCATTCAACCAGAAAATTTACCCCAATGCATCACCGGTTGCCTTGTGACGAAACTGAGACTCTCTATGACGCAGAAGTACAACGGGCATTCCCCGCGGGCAAAACTATTTCAAAAGAATTACTGATATGCGGTCTATAGGGTGTTTTTTTCCCATGCTGTGTTTTAGGGTGGTCAGTTCCACTTTTTAGGGACCACGGTTTTAGGTGGAAATTACCGCCTATAGGGCTGTATTTAAATTTACAGTGTAAGTTGGCATTTCGTAGCACGATTGTACGTTATGGCAAATGACAGAAAAAGTTTTATTCGTAACTTTCGTGCTAAGAAATGTCAACTTAGATTTATCTGCGAGCCAGATGCCGTCATCAAAAGAACCACATCTGACTCGCGAGCCGTGGGTTCCCGCGGCCAGTGTGCTTTTCGATTGGGAGACAGGAAAGAGTACTCTTTCCGCTTCTTAAGTATGCATTTTAATTGGCGAAATGTCTTGGGGAGACACTGCAGCGTTCCCAATTGCATCCCCGGTCGGCTGCTTTGTTGAAGCTATAAAGTCTGCTTGCGTGTTCTTGCTGTATATTACTAAGTTCGACTCCGTGGCAGACTTGTTTATTAATTGAAAGGCACGATTGCAATACTAGGTGGCTTAAGTTTAATTAGTTTCAAGCGCGTTTAACACGTGACTGAATTGCAGCGAATTAACTATTAAAAGAACATGCGAACGTTTACAGCGCGATGGCGAGAATAACGACAGGGCCGAGAGAATACGAGCGACTGAGAGTGTAGAATGGACTAAAGACTGGACTCCGTTCAAAAATTACGAAATTGGCGTTTTATAACAAAGTGTCAGAAAAAATGTGTTGTCCAGCAGGATGCCAGAAAGCCTGTGGGAGCTCCGGCAGGAAAGCTTAACACCGCCTGCAGTCTTCGGTCCGTATGTGTTCCAAATGTGTAAAGAATTAAGTAGGGAAACATGCGTGTGGCTACAACACTCACAGGTACTCCCTGTTTTCCGGTCTTGATTCGGTGTAGGCCTACGTTACAATTCTCCCTGCACCGGAAAGAGAGCGCAGAGAGAGAGAGAAACTATATTAGTCATTTCCCCTGTCGAGTTGTTAGCTGTTTTTCGTTTCGGTGTACCTATGATTCGGACGACGTCTAAACGCAATTATGTTCGCCGCTAAGTGGCAATGTAATTTCATGTGATTCGTCAATGTTTTATGTTGCATGCGTAAATTATGCCATTCGTTTGAAAATTATTTTGCGTATAGCTTTTTGAAGACGATCTCGGTGTTTTTTTGGCATTCCGTTTAAAATTCATGTTGGTATAATCTTATTGGACTCAATGACCGATTCGTCGCATTATCAGTTTGGCCTTGTCGTGTGCGGGTTACGAGCGTGAAATCCCCGACATTCTTCCCAAATCACACACCTCGCGAAACAATTAATCCCCTCTTACGTGAAAGCCGTGCGGGGGGCAAACATGGACGCCACGTCGTCGCCGCCCGGTTATTTAGAATTCGATTGTTGACAGGTAACACCTGACGAGCTTCGTGTGCGAGCCGGAGTGTTTCAGAGTGAAAAAAGGAACTTAAAAGATAAAAGATGAAACAATAAAAAATAAAAAAATGATTCTTTAAGCAACAGAATCCCATCGGAAAGTACGATACGCTTAGCATAGAAGTAATTTAGGCCTGTACGTTCCCCACGGCGTGTAATCACGTTTTGATTGACGACGACTTGAAAATTCACATTGATTCCTTTACGTCGTCGATCGGTTTCTGATATATCCAGGTAATTACTCATGTCGAGAGGGTTCTGAGCCTTTTTGGACAAACCCTTGACGGCGCGTTTAAAGTGCATGTGACACGGAAAAAACAAACATGTTAATAATCAAACTAAGAGATGTTCATAACTTTAAAACATTTTTTGCGAAAAAAATAGCTTGATATGGCGACTGGTTTCTGAGATACAGCTGATCAAAGTCGCACTTTTGCCGCTGCGAACAAAATCGTGCGAAAGCGAAATTATATTGTTGCGTGACTTCATAGAGGCGCTATAGTCGTGCGAGTGCTGGCAGCAAGCCTTATGCGTAGGAATGGAAAGCATTGTAAAATTGATTTAAGCATAATATTGCATTAAACAGGGGAGAAAAAGTGAACGAGTGCAAGAAACAGATTTTTATGTTAATTTTAGCTGCAGACAGAGCTGTTTCGACCTATTATGTCTTATTTAGTTGTGTAATAATAAAACAGTTACTGGGACAGGGTGTTCTTGTTGTTACAGCAGTTATGATCGCTATCGTGATACATTTGAAAAGCACGACAGAGACAAACCGTTAGTTTAGCATTGTCGTTTTGTCCACTTACAGCAAAAGATAGAATAAGGTTAATTTAAATTAAAAATGTACTGCTCTTCTGGCATAAACGTACTGTATTTTACGACGTTTCGTCTGCCATGCGGCGAGACTTCATCAGGTATAACGCAACAATTGAATCACACTGAAACACGCAGGGGTTATTGCCTGATATGTTAAATGTTAGCCTAAAGCTGGGCCTGAACAATATTATTTATGATCGTTGGGAAATCCTATTTCATTAACACATTTGACATAAGATCGCACGTGAGTTCTAATTGTTGTGTTTCCCAACCTTGCTTTAATTGAAAACCCGAAGCAAACACTACACCAACACTTATTATATTATGATCGATTTTCAATACATTTTTAACACACGCAAGAACACCTACGCGAAACTAAGTGAATTTGAAGACCCCCAATCGCTCAGACAGAACTGAACAGAACCGAATAACAAAACCAAAGAAATGAGGTGAGCTCAGCACCGAGCTGAGATGCCCTAACGCACACGGAAAGTTCAATTCTTTTAAACTGGGAAGAAACAAAGCAATATGTTTTGGTGACAAGATTTACGTCAAACTAAGGCTACATTTTTAACAAAAAATAAAGGGCAATATTATAATGACATAACCACGAAGGATAGGCGTATTACTTGTGTTCAGAAAAATTTGTTTAAAAGAAGGACGATCCAAGAACTAACGGTCAGTGAACAAAAGACGGACACTTACAAAAAACAATGAAAGGACTTTTCACACGAAAAACCTGACGTTTTTATGGCGACACTATTAGCTGTCTAAGAAAATCACATGGGAACAAACTGATAACGTTTTGAACTTAATATCACACTATAAACGAGATCAAATCATGTGAGAAAGCAATCGTTGCTATCCATTTTGAAATGAGATGCTGGACAAAAAGACGTGAATCCGACGTCATATTTATCGTATGTTATGTTGTGTTTTTGTGGCATCGACTGTATTTTTATTAACGTCGAATACTAGTCACGCCACGAAACCATATCAACTCATTTACGACGAGCGTGATATTGATTTGTTTTGCACGGAAGACAACTAAATATCCGGCCAACCTATACTTCGTGACAACTTCCAGCAACAAGCTGTCTTTTCAAATGAGTCACGAATTGGTCCGAACTCAAACGACCCTGTATGCATTTATTATATAAGCCACACATCTTTAGGTAAAAGATAGAGTCATTCAGAGTTATTACGTCAAGACATTAAGTCGATAATTTTCAAGCCTAACAGACAGAGACGTTGGTACGCGCGGTTTGTAACGTTTTATTGCAATACTCGTGCGACTGTTATTTATGCATTAAACTGACAGATTGACTTGGGGTTAGAGAGTAGCCTTTTTATCAGGAGTCAGATATACGGCAGTGTTAATATTTTGTATAGACGTTTTAAATAACACCCTACATAAATTTGGTGACCCCGACGTGATACTTGGACGGGCATTTAAACCTTCTGATTAATAATCTGCACAAATTATAGAACTAACTGCAAATATGGGTAATTTCTTGTTTCTAAAAATTAACATTTGTACGAACCAAAGATTTTTAACCATGTCAAACAAGTTTTTCAGACATTTCTCGTTGTTCTTCATCAAAGACAAAGACCGAAACAAACATTTCGAACAATAATAAGGTATGTCGTTTGTTTTTCTAATTGATTTTATGAGCCTGATTGTGTAAAGAGTGCCAAACTGCTTTTAGGTAAGTTTTGTCAAATGCGAAACCGTTTTTATAGAATTTAAGCATACGCCTGACTGCAGTGGTTATGTCAATCTCATTTCAGTTGATGCTATAATGTTGTAATAACGCTTGCATCTCAATAAGTTTACGTCACACGCGATTTCACCTTGGGGAGTGTTTTTTAGATTTAATTAAATCATGTCCGAAACGTTTTTATGATTTTTTTATTATTTTCTTTAACATACGTCACTGCTGGCAACTTAGGGTTGATTGTGGAAAAATGGTCATAACATTGTCTGCTTAGAAAGTCCTCACGGATGCATGACGTCAGCTAAGGGGCCTGACACGTTATTTCTTACTTTGCGCAAACGAGGTCGCCCAGCTTGCATGCATTTTTTACTCACTTTCTTTTGTCCCTCATTAGGAGAAACCCTTGTGCTAGTTTAGGGGTTGTTATGGCTATTCGAAGCAAGAGATCGCTGATTAACAGCTTTCATGTATGATTTGTTTGGGCCCATTTAATAATTGATATGAGCTTAATGCAGATCTAAATAACCACCTTTTACGTCTGTAAACACAAACACTTCCTTCATGTGGGGTAGCTGTAACGATCAATATTGATTTGCAACGAACCGCCTGACTATACCTTATGTCCCTTGTTAGTAACTACCAGGATCGTTCAAGGAAATTGTATAACAGTTATTCTAGATTCGACATGGAAACGTGTTTCCAAAACGTTAACGTGAAGTTCAAAATGCACTGGTAAAATTAAAAGCGACTTATTTTACAGACCGCAGAAGGCATTCATCGCTCTATAAAAACTGCGTGTCTATACAATGCATTGTGGGAGATTTGCGTATACGGCCAAGACGCAACTTACATTTCACATTTGCAAATCCTTTTTAGCCCACACCGACCGTCAAACTTTGCCAAACTATGCTCAGTACAAAAGCTTGTTCGTTTAACTAATTGGGATTTTTAAAACACACGCCTCATGTCGAACCAATCTGTATTGGTGTACTCGACCTTAACCGACAGTATATGTACTGTAACTATACTATAGTTACTCACAAGTTATGATAACCGTGTTGATTAATTTTTCGCTGTGATAATATTAGTGACCTCACATGGCAGCAAAAAAAGGCCCTTATATGACTCGTAAACACGAGCAATTCAATGTCGCTCATTCATGTCCCTTGCGCGTCAAAGCAACAGCGAATCTTGATGTACTTTATTATATCCTTGTTTGTGTATTATAATTTTTAGGTGTTGTGTTTTGTGTTACAATAACATTAGGCCTGTAACAGCAGAATGTTCGAGTTTTTTTTACAATGCAAATTTATGTAGGGGGTTATTTAAAACGTCTACACAAAATATTAACACTGCCATATATCTGACTCCTGATAAAAAGGCTAGGGGAGACCGGGGATACCTCGGACACGGGGATACTTCGGACCCGGTATTTTACGTCACAATCAGGTATTGTTAAGACACTGATACAAAAGCTTTATGTCTCCATCAAACGTTAACAGGAACTTTGGAATTAAATCATGTCTGCTTAAAAAATTATAATCGAAAAAGTCAATTTATCAGTGAAACCAAGTTTTTCAATTTGTATGTGTAAGGCTATATATCAGTCACAGTTAATCAAAATGCACTAATTTTTGGTTGATTGCATATTCATATGTGTATTCTTGGATAGGCCAATGGTGATTTTGTGTAACCTTTAAAAATAAGGCCATATTTTTATAATTTCTGTTTCGTCACGTGGTCGGGGATACTTCGGACATCATGGCAAGAAATACTTTTTGAGTTTTATGAAAAATTATCAGACCATAGAAGAGAATATACAGAGGCTGTATGAAATAATCGAATTTTGGCAGTAAAAAAAAGCCCCAAAGAAAAAACATCGTTTGTTGACCCGAAAATCTATAATATCCGTGCTGTCGTAAAAGTACACGAGTTACCCAAAGCATGAACGTATGGAAGGGTCGAAACGATAAGTGGCCACGCCCCGATTCCTGAAAGCCTGAATATATTATATGCGCTAATGCCCCAATGGTGATATAGCGCCAAGTTTGATTTCAGATATTTGTTAAATAAACAAAAAAACGTCTGTTTAAAACTTGCTGTCCGAGATATCCC
Source organism: Ascidia mentula (assembly GCF_947561715.1). Taxonomy (NCBI): domain Eukaryota; kingdom Metazoa; phylum Chordata; class Ascidiacea; order Phlebobranchia; family Ascidiidae; genus Ascidia; species Ascidia mentula. Next base: position 2,944,573 of record NC_138567.1, read on the forward strand.
CGGTCATGTCCGATGTTACCCCGGTAATGCTTTACTACTTACAACAAAATAAAATTTAAGAATGTAGTTCATAATTTTAAAAAAATATGAGCAATTTTCCCAAAACCGTCCGAGCTATCCCCGGTCTCCCCTATATACTCTCTAACCCAAAGTCAATCTGTTAGTTTAATGCATAAATAACATTCGCACGAGTATTACAATAAAACGTTACAAACCGCGCATACTGACGTCTCTGTTTGTTAGGCTTGAAAATTATCGACTTAATGTCTTGACTTAATAACTCGGAAGGACTCTATTTTTTACCTAAAGATGTGGTGGCTTATATAATAAATGCATACAGGGTCGTTTGAGTTCGGACCAATTCGTGACTCATTTGAAAAGGCAGCTTGTTGCTGGAAGTTGTCACAAAATAGGTTGGCCGGATATTTAGTTGTCTTCCGTGCAAAACAAATGAATAGCACGCTCGTCGTAAATGAGTTGATATGGTTTCGTGGCGTGATTAGTATTCGACGTTATTAAAAATACAGTTGATGCCACAAAAACACAACATAACATACGATAAATACGACGTCGGATACATGCGTATCAGCGTTGCATGCAGTTAAAAATTTCGGTTTCTGCCCAATTTTGCAAAAATATTCGGCCGAAACAGAATAACTATAAAAACCTTAGTTTCGGCCGAATAAATTTGGCAAACCGAACTTTCGGTGCATCCCCAGTGGTTCTGTTCCCCCTTTTTGCTTTCGTTTGGTTCCTTTTCGAAACCACCACCGCCATTTTGAAAAGGGAAAGCAAAGAGGAACAGTTTTTTTTTCGTTTCCCGGCGTCCTTTCTGTCGCAATTAGATGGTAATATGTCTTCTGTGGAAGAGGTATGTTTTGTATCATTATCATTATGTTACCGGGGTAGCAGCCTACATCACCTTATGTTTTTGATCAGTAATATCAGCAATAACAATCCATTTTGTATGTTTTTGTAGTTACCTTTTATCCAAGCCGGGGATATTTTATGTGACGAATTGGACTATGTTGCTGGAAGTGGTGGATCCGGTGACGTAATAATTGGTTACCATGTTGGTTTGGAGCAATTTGTCGCCGTCAAAGTAATCAAAGTTGTTGGTCGTCACAGTGAAGAACTCTTTAAAAAAACGTAAATCCAGTATTCATGATACACTACTGTAACTGTTTTGTTTGACAATAATTTACTGTTGCAGAATTGGTGAAGAGCTGGAAAACCTGCAAAAACTAAATCATATCAACATAGTGAGTGTTTATGGTTGGACCAAATGGCCATTTGCCTTAGGGATTGTCATGGAGTTCTGTAAAGGGGGGAACCTCTTGGAATTACTGCTGAGGACATCAATCGATTTGGGATTCCCCTTGCGTGTCCGGTTTTTACTGGATGCTGCAGAAGGTCTAAAAGCTTGCCATGGTTTACCTCTGAAGAGAATGATTCACGGAGATGTCAAGCCTGAAAATGGGTTGCTTACCAAAATTCTGCTCCTGAAACTGTGCGACTTTGGAAATGCGGAACTCACAACCATAACTGGATTGACGACAAAGAATCCTTCTACAAGAAGCAAGAAGGAAAGACCTCAACACACACCGATGTACACGGCACCTGAAAAAATTGAAAACTCTTTCATGAAACCAACAAAAGAACTTGATGTTTATGCTTTCGGTGTGATGGCCTTTACTGTCGTGGTTAGGGCATTGCCATACTCCACCGACAACCTAAAAGCTTTACTAGACTCCATTAAGGAAGGGACTAGACCTAACTGTTTAGTAATAGAAGAACTGAAGCAAACTCTTAATGAAAGCGACAGAGCAATCGTTGAAAACCTGGAGCAACTAATGAAGCAGTGTTGGGATCAAGATCCATCTAAACGACCAAACATGATCGAAATCTGTGAGAGATTGCAGCAACTTCTTGACCAGCAAAGTCCGGAAGTGATCGAGCAACAAGTGGAAGATGTTGTCAGGCAGATGAACATGAAAGATCCCTTTCTTGTCAACGATGACAAGCTGGTTTCCCTTAAATGGTATTGTGCAAGAACCCGAAGATTCCAAGGTTTGTTCTGAAAATTACACCAACTAGAAAAAATTTAGAAATTGACTCATAATTTGCTGGCTTGTGTCTGTTGTATTATGTGAGCCCTTTCTTTCCCAGCACCCAACAATCTTCCAACCTTTAATGATGCGAAGAAAGATCATTCATCTACTGACAAGAAACCAGTTTTAGGTGATTCTGTTCAAGTCCCATCATCTTCTGGATTGGCGTCAAAAGTTAATCGAGATCGTCAGGATCAACAACATTTGGGAGGTATATACAGCATCAATGAGTTAGTGAAAAAATAATGTCAGACAGAAAACAATATAAAATCATCCCTCGAACACTGGGTTGGGAACCACTGGTTTAAAAGTGATGTACTAATCTTAAACTTTTAATTTCCTTGAAGTACAATAAGACTGTATTAAATCAAGTAATATTGTTTGCATCAAATTCAGGACCTATTTTACTTGGAAGAGGTCCTTCTTTTCAAGTTCCTCTTTACCATAACAATGCAATCCGACAAAACACAAGTTCATCAGCTCCACCACAGCAAAGAGGTAGAATTAAAGAAATTTGCATCCTCTCCATATATTATCTACTTCCTGTATAAAGATTTTACTTTTGTGAGTAGTGGAAGTTCCTATAATACTGTCTCCAGTTACCCACCAAGGAATGATCCCATAGTATTCACCTATCCAACACAACAACATCTGAATACTGTGCAAACTTTACAAACAGTTGTGAACTGCAATAAGATTGATAGTAGAAGTCGCACAGAAATGCAAGACATGTTTAGTCCAGTATTGTGTAAAAATTTGTTTTGTCTTAAATTTGAAAACACAAACAAGAATGGTTGGTCCTGGGGTGCTCGCCAATGTAAACTCAGTTATGCCATGAGGCAACCGGTGATGCATTGGGGGCAAATTTATGGTTGAATGAGCAGGGAGACATGTGCTGTTGCCAGGGCGATTTTCGGCTTGTTTGGTGCAGTTTTAGTGCACTTTTTGACTTTTTCATTCAGGTAGTCATTTTGTGCTTGGTGTTGTCGAAAAGTTAGTTGAAAAAGCATCAAAATGTTCAAGAGGACATAGCTTAAAATTGAATCACAGAACTATACCTTCATTTGTCATTTTATGTTAGGCCCACCTGTTAAAGGCTGCAAAAAAATGGAGGTTGGTGTGGCATATAAAACCTCTTCCAGTTTTCAATTCAATGTTGGCCCCAGCAATGGTGAAAATTTTTTGTTTGTTTCTGTTATCCTATAGGACATAAGATCTTCCCAGTCGCTCGTCAGATCCTTGTTATGTTTTTTCCGATGCAGCTGCAATCAATTTTTTGCCTTTCAAATAGAAGTAGTAGACCTTCATGGGTCAGCCACAGGAATTGTTGTGCGCAATAAAGCAAATTGCTCAATATGTGTATTAAGGCTGATAACCAAAATATAATTTTGAGGATTTAATACTGATATGGGGCCTTAAATCACCGGTTGCAACAGCTCGACACTATATTCTATGCGCTCTGATTGATCTTAATCATTATGCACCGACATGCATTACTATACTTGACTACACACACATAATTACACACAAAATGGCTATACCTCAATGGATTGGATATTTTTACCTAACAAACTTTCAGTGGGTAACATGGTGTACTAGGCTAGAATGGAGGACAGATGATTAGTGATACTCAATAAACTTATTCTTTAGGCTTGAATAAGCTGTAACACTCCAGAACTTGTCTACAATTGAAAACTTTTATGTCCTGTTTTTATTTTTTTCTGGTGCTTTATACATTGTGAACAAAGCGTATTCTTGTTTCAGTAAGTGCTGGAAATTTCAGCAACATTCCACAATCAAGCCATTTACCAAACCACCTCTCACAACAATTCCAGTACACTGCACCAAGTTTTTTTGTACAAACAGGTATTTTAGCAGTATTGGTTTAGGCCTTCCATTTTATAGTCATAAAACCCTTTTATGAATCCCTCACAGACCCATATGTAAATTTACTCAGGACATCTTGTGACATACTACATTATATAACTCTTTTTACAATTCTTTGATAACAATGGGTTTGATGCAGCAGATAGGAAAGTTTATGACCAACTGCTTAATATCAAACAACATTTGTTTGCATTGTAAATGTTTACAATGCATGCAAAACATTTTCCAGCCAATCCAATGGCAGTTAGTTATTGTAACACATCTTTCTTGCTTTGCAAATACAGACGATACCTCAGTGAATGGTTTCCACAACCCTGTGAACACCAATAGTGAAACTTGTTTCCCTGCACATCAAAGTGTCTTACCACCACAAATAGGCAATTTAAATAGAAGTAAGTGTTATGGATTATTTTGGAAGAAAAGTTTGAATATGAAAATTTTTACATTTGTAAATAGGTTTAAAGGTTTTATACATCCCTGACATGCAAATTGGATTAGTTGCAGCAGAAAAATGTTTTTTTATTTCAGTAACTGCTGGAAATTTCAACAACATTCCACATAGTCAAAACATTCTTCCAAACCACTTCGCACAGCAACCCCAGTACACTACACCAAGCTTTCCTACACAAACAGGTATTTTAATGATTGGTTTAGGTCATACAACTGGTTTAAAAGTTATCTACTATTTTTTACCTCTAAATTTTTTTTATAATTTTTGTACAATAAAACAATTAAGAGTATTACAAGATATTAATGTTATTCAAATAACATTGTTGTATCAAATTTAGGATATACTTCAATTAATGGTGGTCCTACTTATTTTGAAGTTCCTCTTTACCAAAACCATGCAGCACGACAAAACACAAATTTATCAGCTCCACCACAGCAAAGAGGTTGAACTAAAGAAATTTGCATCCTCTCCATATATTATCTACTTCTTGTACATAGATTTTACTTTCATGAATGATGGAAGTTCCTATAATGCTGTCTCCAATTACCCACCAAGGAATGATCCCATAGTATTCACCAATCCAACACAGCAATCTCTTAATACCGCACAAACATCACAAACAGGTATAGATTCCACTAAGAACCAATGTGAAAGTTACGTGGAAATGCAAAAAAGGACACATGGGCATGCATGTGTAGCAAATGTGTATTTCACATTTTTTTCTCCGAAGTCGTTTTATTTGAAATGTTATGTCAAAGCAAAAACAAGATTTACAACAAAAAACTATGCAGTGATTTCATTGCAATTTGTCACACAAAAAACTTTGTACCAATCTTGTCCACTGTAAATATTGTAGTGCGAGACTGCATTAAAATGCTGTCATTCACAGGTTTTGTTAATTCATGCATTGCCTTTCTTTCATGTTTATTCATGTCATGCCATGTGGTCATCAGTCAACTGTAGAAAATTTGCCTCGCATATACATAAAAACTAGGTATCGATGTCCTGTTAACTCTTGTAGTGTGGAAAGTATCGACATATAAAGCATTTTACAATCCCTGTTGGTCATCTTGTATTTTTATCATATTTGATTTTTTTCTTGAGTAATTTTTTTTCTGTTTTCAAATATAGAATTCACTGCAAACCATGTTGACATTCCTAATAACCCGACAATTGTTGTCGGATCAGAAACAACCAGTGATATATCTACTATGCAGTCAGATGCTGCAAAAGTGTTGATGCAACTTTCAGGTAAATTTTCTTCTAAACAAACACTTAAAACTAATTGGTAAATTTGAGTTAAAATTCAGGTGTAACAAATATTTACGCTATGTGTGTAACAAATATTTACTGAAAATAATTTAAATAAACTGTATCCACTCTTGGTATGCTACTGATAGTGGTAAACATTGCATTATAGCAGTTACTTACTTTCCTATATTGGGTTTTTAAGTTAAATTTGTCCTGGTAGCGGTGTACTTTCATCATCGATCTTGCGAAAAAGCACAAAACCTCAGTTAGTGTTTCACACAACCATATTGTGCTCCAATAAATATATGCCCACGAGTCTTATGTATTATTCAGGGTCACATGAATAATAAAACTATGCTGATATTTAGCGAATCTATTCGGGTTCGGGTTTGCTTGGCACATCCCTAGTTGACATTAGCAATCTATTCTCATTCAGCTTTGAAAAGAAAATCAAGCAATGACGTTCCAAGCACTTCCAGTGACAGCAAAAAAAAAAAAAATAATAATGAAGATGGAACATCACGAAAGGAAGAAGCAGGTGAAAAAATAAAACTCACGACCTCCGTCATATATATTTTGATATTGTTAACGGAGGGCACCTGTTATGACATCACAAACTAGTGATTGTGGTAAACATAGTATAAATAAATGTAAATTCATGTTATATTACTTCCAAGACACTGAACAGCATCCAACCACCTCTCATGATGAAACCCATGATCCTTTTTCAAGTGATGAACAAATAAATGCTGGAAAAGTTGTGCAGGGACGACAACAAACAGGTAATGCTATGTGTGTAACAATTTTTTACTGAAAACAATTTGAATAAACTTTATCTGCTGTTGGTATGCTACTGACAGTGGTAAACATTGCATTACAGTGAAGCAATTACTTTCCTAGGGTTTTAAGTTAAATTTATGTAAGACAAGACATTGGCAATCACTTTGTAAAGAAGCCTTTTTCCTTGCCAAGCCTTTTTCTTTTTTTAGCCAAATCTTTACAATTCAGCCACTCCAAAACCCCCAGGAACAGATTGCTAGCACCTCTATTTAAAAGCTACTGGTGACGAAACCAGAATAAATTGTTAAAATGTAGGAATACCATTTAACAAAAGGAGCTGTTGATGATACAGGAAATACAACTATTAAAAATTAAATACCATTGTATTTAAAAATATCTGTTTAAACCAATGAGTAAGAAACAAAAATCTTTCCAAAAACTTTCGGGAAAAAATGAACATTTAGGACTTCCAAATATCACATATAGGTTTTACAGCACATTTGTTGTTTTATGACGTCACAAATAATAGCATTGACGTGTATATTCTGTGATTTTTCACTAAACCAAATCAAAATCCCTTTTCTGGTAAATTGTAAAACATTAAAGGTAACAATACCTGGAATATATTTATACGCCCCCTTTTTTAAAAATAAACGGTTAATGATCTCTAGCGCCACCAAAAAAATTCCCCCGAAACACTGACACTTTGAATAGACCGCCAGGGTATGTGATGGCGGGAGGTTGGATTTATTTGTGTTTGAATTAAATAAATTGTTTTTATTTCAGATGAAAACATCGATTCAACTTATTTGATCCAAACTTACGTGAATTTGTTGGAAAAACATAAATATTTGGAAGCAAATGAAACAAGAAACCAACTTTCATGGTCGCTTGAAGGTCGTGGGGAAACTGCGGAAGATTTGAGAACAACTGGACATGAAAAGAGAGAAGAGGGAAAATATTTGGAATCGATTTTATTTTTCGATGTTGCGTCTGAACTTTATGTCAAACGTGATGGAGATGAAGCGGTGGAAGGTGTGAAGGATTGTGTTCTGGGTTTGAGTCTAACATGCGGATATTTGATGGAAACATCGGATTCGAATCAAGAACTTGAAAACAAACAAATAATTAGTGGTCATGTGATCCCACTGATGGAAACGATGAGACTCAAAATACAAAATATTCAAAACGTGGAAGAAGGATTTAAATGCGAGAATCAAGTGTGGTGTTTGCACAACATTGAAGGGAGTCTAGATTCAATCGGAGATTATTCGTCCGAGGAATCAACAATTAAACTTGGACTTGAAATGATGAGGAAACAGTTTGGTGAAAACTCAGCAAAACATCGAGTGTTCGGACTTTTGTTACACAACCTTGGTGTCGTTTGCATGGAAACAAATCGACTGAATGAAAGCGTGGATTTTTATCAAAAAGCAATCCAAGCTTTCAGAATGGCAACAGACATAACTGAAGAGGAAAGGGAGGAGTTGATTGAAACATGTAAAAACAATTTTAGTGAAGTTGAATCAAAACTTGCACAAAGAAAATAATTGTGACATCACAAACACAAAATGTATGTTTTTGTTAAATATGTTTGAATTATGCATTGTTTACGTAATTTACATGAAAATGGAAGTTAGCTACCATGCACTTAATGAATTTTGTGATTATTATTTTCATGTCGTTAGTGATTTGTAGCTGATAATAAAGAATAAATAAATGATGTTGACTTCAAGATTAAGCTTTGGTAAAGTCATTGCAAGGTTTTCGGTAAAAATGCAGAATATTATATTTTATCTTAAAAGAGAAACCAACTTTAGCCAAAGAAAATTAGTGTCCTGGTAAGAGTTTGCTTTAATCTTTGATGAAAGTGCTTAACACCATAAAAAAAAACTATTCAAGTGTGAAAAACTTACCAATATATTGGGTAATTCTGTTTGATAAATATGTCATTCGAATGTGCCATGGTTTTGACTAGCTCTTCATATTATTAGCTTTTAGCACATGCATTTGGTGCACCCAATGATAGGTCTTATAATAAAAAACTTTAAACAGTGCTAAAAACTTTGCAAAGTAATACGATACAATGGCCAACATCCTGCAAAGGGCCAAATGTAGTACATTAGGTCTTTGTATCTGGCCTGCTAGGAGTTTGTACAAATGAGACACTTTACAGACAAGGTTTATACTGAAGTTTGATGTAATTTTTGTGCACGTCACTTACCTAGGCCACATCTTCAAGCATTGTTGTAAATAGGTTGTAGTTTACCTCTAATTGTCCACTTTATAATGGTTACAAAAGCTGCATGCCAAATTTTTGATTATTTCCCGTCTGGTAATAGAGAAGTGTGCCTAACACTGCCAGGACAGATAAACGACAAAATAAACCTTACCCACCATTCCACATGGGCAAGACAAAAACTTTTCTGTATGCTACACAACCAATAGTTCCAAATTACAACTGGTTACTATAGTTGATTCCGCTACGAATGCATGTTGATTAAAAGACTGCATTTCCATCATGGGTATTGCATATCAACCCAACTTTTTGGAATGGGATATAACAAATCTACTGATATTAATCAGAAACCTGTTGCTTTTGATCGATTACTAGAGATATTATATGTGTTGGTTAAACAAATACCTTTACATGTTCTGTGCAAGTGTACACAGGATTTTCAGAGAATGTAAACGCGACGTAAGTCTGCAGGTAAGTTTTGTTGACCCTTCGGACGCTCAAGTTGGGAGGTGGATTTCAAAAGTTAACGATAAACTGTGGATAAAATCTGCCATGCATTTCGGAACAACAGAGATTTAAGTTTGAGCTAACTTAACTAAAAGATTTTGAAAAGCTAATTCTTCTACACTACGAGAATAATATTTATTAGAATGATATGTACATTTGCTGCAGAATCCCTCAAAAACGTTGACAATTCTATTTTTGTTGTAAAACTTGTTGTGACATCATTCTCGATCGTCCCAAACTATACAAGTAACAATCAAAGCGTTTTTGAAATTTTCTACAATAAGCAAAATTATTACTTGTTTTAACTGATGGTTACATCGTATACACAGAGAAATACGAACAGTATCTGCACACAGATGTTATAAAACTTGTTGCATGACAACAACAACAGTAAACGACAGTTAATAAATTAACATACATTTGGTCAATAAAAAGAAGGTTAAAATGAACACGAGAACAGTCTCAACTACAGCATGCATATGAAAGCAAACACACAATTTGTTTGGTGGTGGTTAAAGATAACAGAAAACTTATTTTGCGACTGATTTTAATAAAAACAAAAACCATTGGCTTATTTTGAAGCAAAAATTTGAAAAACCACAGGGAAATCCAATTTGGCCCAAAAATATTATTTGGCAGGGTTCCTTAGGTCTTTAAAAAACTGCATTGATGCCAACTATGGCTGTTTTGTTGGAAGGCCTTGCTTATTTGTATACACCAAACTCAGTTAGGTTATGTACAGATTTAGGTCAGCCATGGAAAAGTTGAACTGTTTGTCTAAAATTGTAATCAAAGTGCATTTCTGCAAATCCACGGTTCCACAAGTGATCCAAGATGTACAAGAATATAACGAGTATAAATACACAAATTATTCATTTCACTTTTTTGTTGATTCTTTAGGAACCATTTCCTTTGATTGGACATAAGCTAAAAAAATACAATCTATTGCCAACATAGTTTATTAATTTTAAAAACATTTTTTTCAGGTTTCTTATTTTTTACACTAAATCATACTTTATCAAGTTTTAATCAATTAACATGAAAATGAATATGACAGATACACACCCAACATATTTCAACATTTTTGTACACATTTGTGCAAAAAAATCAATGCTGATAAAATGAAGGTGTTTATGTAAATGTTATCAATTAAACATTATACATTATTTGTACATTGGAAAAAATTTCTGTTCAAAAATGGTATTTCAAAGTTAGTGACATATGGCAGGAAAAATGTGATTCACAGAATAACCAGCATCACAATATTTCCTGCTCCACTTAAAGTGCATATGACACGGCCATGACAACTTTGCGTAAAACTAAAGGTACATCTACAACAAACATATATCCAAAGTTTTTCGGTTCTACACCAACTAAAAAATGTAGATAACTGCACGAAAAGTAGCGGCGACCAAAAATCCTAAACCTTTTGCGCTAAGGAGAAAATGACATCACATAAGGCACTCACGTTGAAAAAATGCATTGTTTAGATAGAAGAGGGCGCCTTTTTTTCAGATATCGAATAGTTTCAAACATAGGATAATCCACAGATTACGTTACCTTAAAGGTCAGGACAGGGTTTTGCACCACACAAAAATATGTCATAGTGACATCATAAACCAAAGGCTTAACCTACTTCTAGCTATTGCTGTGAGTGGATAAAACGACAATGCTAAATTGACGGTTTGTCTCTGTCGTGTTTTCAAAAGTTCATGCATCACGTTAGCGATCATAAATGCAGCAACAACTAGTAACTGTTTTATTATTACACAACTAAACAAGACATAATAGGTCGAACAGCGGCCATCTGCCTTCAGCTTAAATTAACATAAAATCCGTATGTTTCACTTGTTCACTTTTTGTCCCCTGTTTAATGCAATATTATGCTAAACCAGTTTTACAATGTTTTCCATTCCTATGCATAAGGCTTGCTGCCAGCACTCGCGCACGACCGAAGCGCCTTCTATGACGTCACGCAACAATATCACGCTTTCGCACGATTTCGTTCGCAGCGGCAAAAGTGCGACTTTGATCAACTGTATCTCAGAAACCAGTCGCCGCATCAAGCTACTTTTTTCGCCAAAAATGTTCTCAAGTTATGAACATCTTTTACTTTTGATTGTTAACATGTTTTATTTTTACGTGTCATATGCACTTTAAGCACAAGCATTGGTTGATACCAACTCCATGCAGTTTGGACCAACCTATACCTAATATTTAATTTTCTTTAAGTTAAGCTGCAAAAAGCCAGGACCATTGACTACACATATATATTGGAATATATGTCTACACAAAATCAAAGAGTATGTACAAATAAAATTGCACAGTTTCGTCAGATGAGAAAGGTCTCTAGTATTGCAGAAATTGCAGAAAGATGTAATCCATGGATACTGATGAAATTAACACTGTATGTTAGGGTGTTGAAGCCACATACTGTTACCATTGTGTACAATTGTATGTGAACTGAGCAAGTCAAAGGTGAAGAGTGTCAATTTTTCAAGATTTTGGTCGCGCGTTCGTTGGCTTGGCTAATTCTCATGTTGTTCGATTCAGCCTGCATTAAAAATGAAGATATTGTTGTACGACAGAAGTGCATTTTGTATGTGACTGCTGCAGACGATTCAATAAAAGACATACAATCAATGTAACAGTAGTTGGGCATATGGGGGTGGTTTGCTGTTACAAATGCTTGCACAACACAGACAGAAATGCCTTTTTAAACCGCCAGACCAAACACATAATACAAATCCTACACACATTTATCAACACTTTATGCAAAACCAAACAACCATTTGCCCCTGAACCGATTATATCCTGTATAGAAAACCAAACAAACAATTATATCAAACTGATCGTAATCAAAAAAATCGAAAAAGTATGCAGATTATTCGTACAAGAAGTGCCAGAAAAATAAGAACCTTAATGTTTAAATCAGAAGGGAAAAACCAAACACCTACCTTAGTGTTTATTCTGTCAATCTGTTGGTTCTGAGAGTTAATTTCGTTGCCCATGTCGATAGCCATGTGTTTGAGGTTTCCAAGGACTCCGGCAACTTGGCCGAGGTTTTCTTCCATCTCATCTTCTCTTGCATCGTTGGTGACTCTGCATTCATTGCATACATATCATATTGATGAATGTTCATAACCAGCAAACCAGGTATAAATTTTTTTAAACATTTATACCTACAGGTTGGATCATTTTGTGTACGGGTGAAAGTTTACACAAAAAGTTTATGGGAAAATGATTAGGGAATAGTTTGGTAGCTGAGGTTATTGTCATGTGTGTTTCAGACCCTATATTTTCACCTGATTGAATTGTGCATTTTTTTTTATTAAGCCAATGTTTACCGATTTCAGGACAGTTTGGTGGAAGTATTCATGAAAAATTTATACAGACACTTTTCAACGTGTGTGGTCGTTTTTCGCACCCAACATTTTTATTTAATTGCTTATTGACCAATTTTAACGTTTTCAGAGTTTCCTCTAACTGTAGTAGATATGGCCTGACACTGTGGATATATCCTCCGCGCACGACATTTTTTCCAGTCTGGTTTAGTGGGCTGCAGACAGGGGCACTGTTTCGACCTAATAGTTCTCATCAGTGCAGCTATTTTCATTTGGACTGCTGCCGTACGTTTCAGCCATCTTAATAAAAGATTTTTTACCTGATTGGTGTTGGATATACGGAGTTTACAGCAGAACAAGCATTAAACGCAACAGTATCAACAGCAAGAACACGCAAGCAAGCGGACTTATCTTCACTCTTCAGCACTGCAGGCGGCCGAAATGATTTGGTACGCTGCAGCGTTTACCACCTTTTTTAATTTCTTTTCGACTTCTTCACTGAACGATTAATTTTATTTACAAATATTCCAATGTGTTATGCAGCAAATAATGCCTAAAGTGCCCACACAGCGAAGTACAAACTCAGCTAGTAGAAATCATTGACAGCCCTGCCGCACCGACACCGACTTGATGGAATTCTTACAGATTGATGTGTTCCGTTTTATGAAGATGGAAAGCATGTTTATGGCTGGACATACAAAGGTCGACCCACCTATGCTGTGTCCTTTTGTTTGTCCATAGACTTTGATTTTCAATTAAAGGTTATTTGCGCTGTTGTATAGCAAAGTGAATGTGATTTCGGGTTATATATGTCATGGTTATGGCCATTGTATATTAAAGATTCACTGTGAAGTCAACGACCATTCGAACAGCAAATATTGCCGAAATGTCCCACGGTTCGTCACGACTGCTTAAAGACGATACAGCGTCCGGATTCCTGTTAACTCTCTCGTTTTCTGTCCTCCCGGGGTGGAATTCGCTCCAATTTGAATACGAGGTACGGCTGCTGTGTGTAAGGATGTCGTCTTTGGAAAGTTACTTTTACGAATAGTATCGCCCAAACGTTCCCAAATGATGTTGATGGCATGTCGCAAGTATTCTTGAGTTGATTCGCGAATTTTAATCTGTATCAATCTGTGCGACCCCTTAATTGTTGCACTAATATAAACAATTTATCTTTGTGCATTATCTCAGAGAATTTCTCCGAAAAAAGGTCATCTGGAACGTTAACAGTTTGTTAGTGGTGAGCGCGTCATCTTTCACAAAAGTTGGGAACCTCTGTATTGGAATAACCACGTGTTTATCCTGGGTCTTGTGGAGATAACAAGAGAAGGGCAGTAAAATAGTATTTATCTGGCAGTAACATTAATCGTCATGTTTCAGTGTTGGAGGCTGAGCCAAGAATTGTTGGTTTTGATTCAAACAAAATCAATAATTCAACAGTTTTGACGATTGAAAGTGTTAGTCTCGCGTCATGGGTTCAATGCATGTTGGCGACACTAATTTCTCTGTAACATCGGCGTTAGGTCAAGTGCAAAGGCACTTTTTTATAGTTTGTTTGTTATTTGCGACACTTGAATCAACAAATCATGGCACGTGTAATTTCCAACCTCTGGTTACTTCAAGGTCATGTGAGTGTCACGCTCAGAGACTTTCGCGTGTTGCGTGTTTTGATATAATTATTGTTTATTTTAACATTGTGTAGTTGCAATGCCAAAATCGCGTTTTCTACTTATGTGCAAAAATTATTTCTTTCAGTACAATAACCAGTATCCTCTATTTTGATGTTTAAGCAGCAGGAAAGTGTTTTTTTAAAATAAAACAACATCGTTTCGATGTTGCCCAAGTGCTGTGACCCTTTTGCTGACGTCACAAACTGCTCTGTTACGTTTTATCAGCATCACAATGGCTCACTTGATGATTTGAGCTACATCAGGAACTGCCGCGTACCTGTGATATTATTTTCCGCTGTCTCGTTCTACCTCCTAGCGGTGATTGTTTACCGCGAGTGCTTCCGCAAGAGGCGCAAGAACAAACGCCTCTATCACCGCGTCGTGCCTGTGTCAATGCTTGCGGTCGCGCTCTATTCGGTGCAGACATTGTGTGATCTATTTCTGGGACGCATTGGCTATGCGGGTTGCAGCGCCCTCCACTGGTCGGCGACCGTGTTTTACAGCGGCGGAAGTTGCCTCGTGTACACCATCTTGTGGTCGAGGCAACGCAAATTCTACTCCGATCCCTTATTAAAGCATTCTGTGGGGAAGGTGTCGCGGACGCTCAGTTCGGCGGTGATTTTCTTCATCTACGCGCTGCTGATCGGTTCAGCATTTGCTTTCGAATTCACATACTGCCTTGTAAGCACGGCGGAAGGTTGCGTCGTGATATGGGAAACAGACCAGGGAGTTTTCTCTGTTGTTCCAGTAATTTTCGTCTTCATGAGCGTCTGTTTCCTATCCCAGTTAACTCTTCTCGCGCTGATAGCTTACCCGTTGGTCAGCGGCTCCAGTACGCTGTGGCTCACTCTAGCGGCGGTTTGCAAGCCAGCTCGAACCGATATCGAGTCAATGTTACGTCGGTTGCTGTACTGCACGATTTTCTGCATAGCAACAACCCAAATTATCGGTGTTTTCGTGATTCTCGATGCTACGGGGGTCGTCCATATTTACTGGTCGTTGGCACTCCAGCTTGACCTTCTGTTGAACAACGCGATCACATTTTCGTTTGCCGATTGGAGAGAGAGACTCCTGCCCGGTGTCCGTTTCCGTGGAGAAGGAACTCCGAATACTACGGAGTCGATTCCACTGTAAATCATATCTTGTTTTGTTGAATGTTACGCACTTAAATATTGTTTTTTGTTAAAAATACCAGAACGATGGACAAAACTGATAGCAGAAACGTTGAAACCTCATTTGTTTCGTTTTGTTTTAGTTTTGTCAGTTCCATTTCTCTGGCATTTTACATTATTGTTTCCTGTTAAGTTTTTTTAATGTGGCTTGTTCCAAACTTTTTTCATTTTCTTTTCCTTTCGTTTTCTAATTTCTTTTTCAGATAAAGCGCTGCTTTATCTTGATTTGTGAGAAAACTTATCGCAAAAGTAAGTAAATTGCATTGCACCCTGCATGTTGTTAGTTTGATTCCCACACCAAAAACCAGCTAAATTAAAAATTATTGACAGGGCTTCTGCAGCAGCCGAAGTTGAAAGACGTGAAAATTAACACCTCTATGCTGTTTTAGTAATTTTTTAGTGTGCAACTATTGCTGGTAATAACCTAAAATAAAATTTCCTGTCCTGTACGATTGCACGACAGAGATTATATGTGCCTTATTACAAACGATATAAAAAAGGGCAGTTTGTATAGTTATTAGGTTGTAGCGTTTATGCAAAATACTCCTTCAACTGTTTTCTATCGCAAGGTTTCCCCAAAAACGTACAGACCAAACTAAATTACGTTTTGTGTCGAGTACTGCTGTTCACTAGTTGAGCGAGACACGACGGGTTCTTGTAGAACAATTCTCGGTAATTTTTTATAATTTGATAATTTTATTTTCCCGTCGTGATAGCAGTCTATTTACGCCGTAAACATATGCAATGAACTGACGAGAACCGAACACCTTTGAAGGCGGTTATCGAGAAGGTGGAAGTTCCGCGCTTACCAAGACACAAGTATACCGAGGCAGCATATTTTGCAACCGATCAACAACTTTCACGTTTGCTGCGATTTGGCTTGGACTTGATACTTTTGTAATGGTAGCATACATTCTAAATAAATCTGTACAACGCTTTCTTTGCCCATACCCAACTTCCACGCGCAACCAGGAAAACACTACTGTCATTTCGGCGAAATATTTTTTTGGTTCAACGAAATATATTTCATGCATGAATGAACACCACTTCAAGGGATTCATCAAAAACAAAACACAACTACATACCCAAATTAGAACACATTGACAATCGAAAAACATCAAATGTAACTTTAACATACCTATGCTACCGAATCTGACAATATTCGTTCACATAAGATATACTTTAAGGTCACAAAACTTGTAAATTTGATGCGACCATGTATCAGGCAGATAGTGGTGTAGTCGCTTGATATAGGCGAACATTTGAAACCTTTCCGGGACATAGGATTTTTTTAATTTTGCGCAGGGCTTGCCTGGAGCCTGCTGATTAACGTAGTATAAGTTAAAATACCAACTCATTTCAAATTTCCCAGCGAAATGAACTTTACTGCAGGTCAGCGCCTGTGACGACAAAGAGACCATTGCCAGCGTACAGCTTGGCGACAAGGTCTCTTGTATAAGCGAACATTTGAAACTTTTCCGGGACAAAGGACTTTTTAAAATTTTGCACAGAGCTTGCCTGGAGCCTGCTGATGAACGTGGTATAAGTTAAAACACCAACTCATTTCAAATTTCCCAGCGAAATGAACTTAACTGCAAGTCAGCGCCTGTGACGACAAAGAGACCATTGCCAGCGTACAGCTTGGCGACAAGGTCTCTTGTATAAGCGAACATTTGAAACCTTTCCGGGACATAGGATTTTTTTAAATTTTGCACAGAGCTTGCCTGGAGCCTGCTGATGAACGTGGTATAAGTTAAAATACCAACTCATTTCAAATTTTCCAGCGAAATGAACTTAACCGCAGGTCACCGCCTGTGACGACATAGAGCCCATTGCCAGCGTACAGCTTGGCGGCAAGGTCTCTTGTATAAGCGAACATTTGAAACCTTTCCGGGACATAGGATTTTTTTTGAATTTTGCACAGAGCTTGCCTGGAGCCTGCTGATGAACGTGGTATAAGTTAAAATACCAACTCATTTCAAATTTTCCAGCGAAATGAGCTTAACCGCAGGTCACCGCCTGTGACGGCCAAGAGCCCATTGCCAGCGTACAGCTTGGCGACAAGGTCTCTTGTATAAGCGAACATTTGAAACCTTTCCGGGACATAGGATTTTTTTTGAATTTTGCACAGAGCTTGCCTGGAGCCTGCTGATGAACGTGGTATAAGTTAAAATACCAACTCATTTCAAATTTCCCAGCGAAATGAACTTAATTGCAGGTCACCGCCTGTGACGACAAGAGGTCATTGCCCGCTTTTACCTTGGCGACAAGGTCTCTTGTATAGGGCAAAGTCGACAGTGAATCTGCAAAAGGTGCGTCTGTTAAGGCAGTTTATGGAACAGGAAAGTTGTTTGGATTTGTGTTCGATGTCCTCAAGCGAGGTATTTGTACTATCTTCAGTTTTTTGATGTTCTATCTGTTTTTTTATGCAATATTGCCTGTGTTCGGTTGGGTTTGGGTATATTTGTTGTTTCGCCTCTAAGCAGCTTTGGTTTTGTTTCCGGAATCCGGCGATTAACTCGAAATCGGAAAAACAGTCGAAATAGTGGCATTCCCGGTTCGGTTTTATTAACGCCGCTGCAGTTGTCTTGTCGCCTGGTCCTCACCGGTGGTTCACGGTGTAAAACCTGCAATGAAAAAATTGACAGAATTTGTAAGTACTTGCGTTTACATCGATTGAAAAAGTTTACCACGAAAAGTCGTTTGAACTTTCTTCGTTCCAACGATCTTTGGCCCGGAATGCAAGTTAACAGGCGATTTAAAAAGTTGCTGAATTTTTGTGAAGTCCATAAATTACAAAACACATTGATTCAACGTCTTGATCTTTCTCCACATAGCCCAGGTCACCAAAAGCAAAATTTGTTTTACGCCACATTACCATCTTTAGTGGAGTGCCTACAAGAATACCCCCACAAGTTAAAACTACCAAACAAGGCCGTAAAAGCAGTTTTGAAACATTGCAAACTTCCAGTAAATGAAAAAAACAGGATGAAAGTAAAATAGTTTTGGCCAGAAGATAAATCATTTCGCAAAACGGCACAGTCGTATTTCAAACAACGTAATTGTTGCGAACCATCACCGAAGTTGTCCACACAGCCCAAAACGCCTTTCGGTGAGGCTTTATTTTGTATTTGTAACGCGCCCTATGATGGCACTTTAATGGTTGAATGTGAATCTTGCCAGCAATGGTTTCATCCCAGATGTGTATTTGAGGAAACGGCCGTCGCTGTAGGTTTAACGGACAATCAATGGAAGCGGTCGCATTTGGTTTGTCCTGGATTTGATTTGTGCTCGAAATCTTGTTTTGTGCATAGGCCATTAAAATCCGATGATTTTGCTGTTGGTGGTGATAAAACTGTGACAAATAATAGAGAGCAAAGACTGATTGACACCGATGAAGGGACGTTTCCATCATCGTTTTCTGGACTAGATTTTCAGTCGCATGTAACAAGTTCACCGGTCGCACTTTTACCTGCTTTTACTACACCCTTGACAGCTGTAGACAATTTAGAAGTGATGAGGGATCTGCAAAAAATCACAATAATTTGATCAATGAAAACAATGGCATGAACTTTAATTCGATATTACATGAAAATTTTGATGTGACAAGTGAACTTGGTGGAAAAAGTTTCGAAACCCAGCAAAACTTTCAACATGCAGCCGACGTCGCGATACACAGTAAATTCGTTCTTTCACTTCAGGAATGGCAATCAATTGTGAAAAATAGATTCGCAAATCACTTTGGTAGTAATGCGTACGTTGATGTCACAGTAATGCACCTTTGGAAAATTTACGCGGGTTGTGTCCCGAACATAGCTAAAAATTACTTGGTTAACTGTAGTGGCGTGAAGAATATCAAGAACTTTGACAAATGTTATAAGGAAGGTTGGGTAAACTTGTATTGTGCGCACAAAAGATGTGAAAATTGTGTTTGTGAGGTACAATTTAAAGTGACGTTTTGGTCGTTTGTGGATAAAATTGAAGGCCACGTACAAATTACTGAAAAAAGAAACCATCACCGCGCTTGAAAGAAATGTAGACGTGTGTGTGGACTAATGAGGGAAGAACTTCGCAAAAAACTGCAGCATCAAACTGCAGTGAAACAATATCGCGATATGTTTGACAAATTATTGCCAGAGGAACGTTGGTTAGGGGCTTGCACATATTTGCCTTCAGAATCAGCTTAAAACAACATTAAATTCGAACATAGTGGCAGCAAACGAATAAGCGATTCGTGGTTTGTAAATTTAAATATGCAGCCACTAAAAATGGATAAAAAATTTATTCGTTGTATTTCGGCGCATTTTCCTATGGTGGCAATGTATTCCGACGCACAGATAAAAAAATTTAATCGCGTGTGCGCGTTTGATATTGCATATTTTGATTCCACTGGCACTGGAACTTCCTCACAAATTGGCGCCAATGTCTATTACAATCCGAAATGATGTGGACGTTTGATAGATGTGGTTTTAAGCAGAATATGTTCAACGTCTAAGTTAATGCTTGGGGATTTGTCACGGCAATTCCACGACGGTAAATCCACCAACGAACAGGCCAACATGTTTATTACGTACTCGAAAGATTTCAATGTGATAAAGAGTTGCCTCCACCAACAATCCTTCACAACAACAAAACTCAAGGAATTATTGAGCAACATTTTCGAGATTTAAAACGAATCATAATTGATGGAAAGCGAATAGCTCGAATAGACGATTTTGCTTTGAAATACTATGATGCCATTAAAGTTTTAGAAAAACTCTTTGCCGATTCGTTAATGAGCTTTTGTGGAAAACCAAACAAATCCCCTTCAAACCCAAACAACACTGAAACCGCTAAACGAACATTGGTTGTGGAGTCAAAGTTTAAAAAGAGGAAAAGAAACAAAAGTATTTTTTACTCTTCGAAAATCATATGTAAACGTTTGAAATACGAAAACGAAAAATCACTTTCTCCGAAACCAATGTCAACACTTAAATGCACCCCGACGATGACATTTTTTACAAACTGTCCAAAACAAAATGAAAATTTTTACGACTGTAAGAAAATTGCAGATTTCGTTTGGAATCATATCCCTTTAACCCCAACTCAATTTTTTGATACCGCCCTCGTTATGCTCTGTCGTCAGTCAGTTTCTTGGTTAGATTTGTGTTCCCTTTGCAGTAGACCTCGTGGGAAAACTTATTGTGCTTTAACTCAAAACCCGGCGAAAACACATAACGACTTAACAATTGGTTGGTTAACGGACAACGTTGTAGATTATTATATTTCCAGAACACTCCGTTATTGTAATTTACGGCGCCTTTGGGTTTTTTGTCAACTATTACAGCGGGAGAAATTTTGCACGGCAAATAATTCAAAAATATTCGCAAAGCACTTCATGTCATGTTTCATAACGAACGTTTGTGTGAGCATGTTTTTATTCCAGTTCTTTTTGAAGGGCATTTTGTGATTTTGTGGTTTAAAAATTTTGAGAACGAAATGGTTCTTTATGATTCTACTGGAAGTTCGCAAAAGGAACTCAGGTCTTCAGTAAGAAAATTTTTAATTTCGATTTTTGTTTCAATAACCGGTCGTAATGTTTCTTTTAAATCCGACTCAATAGTACATCAAAGCGATCTGTCTAGTTGCGGTTTGTGTGTATGTTTCACCGTAGAAAAATTTGTAAACAACGTAATTGGGATTGATAAGATTGAGTTCGACGTTGCGCGATATCGTATTTGGATGGTGTTTGCGCTTGTCCAGGGATCGATCAATTGCAGTGACAAATTAAATACTTGGATTGTTAAAAACAAGCTAGTTTTGGCCGGTCTTCCAAATTTATACAATAACTGTTGGTTAAATTCTGTGTTACAAGCTCTTCAAAGTTTGTTAGATCGCCCTTCAATTTTTCCCGGTAAAACAACGATAGAAGGTAGGATTGGTCACATAGTTTGTCATCTTACACTGAACAACGTTGATTCCTCATTATACTTGCAATTGGTTAAAGACGTTTGTAGTCACCTTAATTTTAATTTAAATGAGCAGCAGGACCCCACTGAATTTTTAATGCTTTTTAATTTTGCTTCCGTAATAAAGAGTTGTGGATTAAACTGGTCGTACATCAAAAACTTGCAAGACATGTGGCAACGAAGAGAAATTTCAGAATGACCAATCTGTACTGACGTAGCCATTGTTCGATCACATCCCGGACAACAGTAATCTCAGCACATATTGTGAAACTGATTCACAACGTTGCCATCAGCCATTGTTCCCATTGTAATTTGGATACAGAGAAGAAGATTAGCAGTGAGCTCCAAAGTCCAACAGACGTATTATGCATTGTTGTTTTTAGGAATATAAGTGGCAAGAAAAGCAATAAACGTGTAGTCCCAGATGAATTGTTGCGTTTTGAACAAGGAGTTTCGTTTAGGCTGATGTCTGTTGTTGTACATATTGTATCCGGTGTTAACTCAGGACATTATTTGACGTACAAATTCAATAAATTTCATTTGACAGAATTTAATGACGACACTGTAAAACATGTCGCATGGAATAGTGTTAAAGAAAGGATACTTACGGGTTGTTGTATTTTTTTTACAAGAAAATTAAGACCGGTATTGATTTATCCAGCACCCCAACCAAACCTTTTGTCCGTCGCAAGCCACGACGTTTCAACGAGTCGGCAGCGAAGTCTACGGATCGCATTATTCAAACAAATATTGTTTTGGAACAATACATAGATGGAAGAAATGTTGAAATTTCGAATGTTACTGAATTAAACTCTGCTAGAAAACAATCATATGACCTTATTTTTAACAAAATAAAGGCGGCTTTATCAAAATCATTTCAACAAGCAAAAAATTTACCAGAATGTTACCGCCTATGTTTGTATTACCATGGTAAAAAAAATATGTTGATAAACTACAACAAAAAATCCCCCCCCCCCCCCCCTTACAATTTCCCAGGATGAAATGAACAATATATTGCGATTCGTTGAATATTCGTTTTGTCGACGTCTCCTGCGTTGGTAGTCAGGTTTTCCGTGAATCATTTTGCGGCCGAGATTTGAAACCCGGTTTGATTGTGGAAGGAAGCATGTTGAGTGAAATGTTGATTGACAAAATACTGAATGTGAAGTTTTTCCTAAACAACGTTTTGTACTTTGAGGCCATCATTTGCTATTTAATGAGTACGAGTAGCAGTACATACGAGGAAACGTGTAGAAGGGTCGGTTCCAATACCTTCGATTTGTGTTTAAAAGGACGCAGTTAAATTTGCCAGCCTTCTTATGTATACTTGTTGTTTTCCCGTTCATTTGGTATACATTTTAGATAAACAAGAGTTTTTCGGAAGGGGGTGGCTGACTACAAAATGGTTCTTAACCAGTGTATAGGAACACAACCATGCATGTGAACTAACTTATCACTTATGTTTTTGTTATACATTCAGAATAACACAATGTGTTTACATTTCAGATCAGTTCTTTTCTTCATTTGGATGTGATTGCATCCAAATGTAGTTTTATCTGCAAAATAAAACCACTACGATTGCCGGAACTTTGACGTGGTGTAGCGGCTTTATACCAATACCGGCATACTGATACAAAATAGGCTAATTTATTACATCTCACAACCAACCGCCTCTATGCAGTCACCCACCATAACCTGCGGTTAAGTCCATTTCCCAGGAAATTTTGAAGCCCGTTGGAATTTTCACTTGTATCACGTTCACCTGCAACCTCCAGGCAAGCCCTGTGCAAAATTAACGAAATTCTATCGCCCGGAAAGTGTTTGAATTTTCGCCTATATGTCCAGATGTCTCCGCCGCCATTACGCTCACAAACAGCCTCTATGCCGTTACACACAACGACCTGGGGTTGAGGCCGTTTCGCTGGGAATTATGGAGCCGGTGGGTATTTCAACTAATACCAAGTCCACCTGCATGCTCCAGGCAAGCCCTGTGCATAATTATAAAAAATCCTATGTCCCGGAAAGGTTTCAAATGTTCGCCTATACAAGAGAGCTTGTCGCCAAGCTATAAGCGGGCAATGGGCTCAATGCCGTCACAGGCGTTGACCTGCGGTTAAATCCATTTCGCTGGGAAATTTGAAATGAGTTGGTATTTTAACTTATACCACGTTCATCAGCAGGCTCCAGGCCATCCTTGTGCAAAATTTAAAAAAATCCTATGTCCCGGAAAGGTTTCAAATGTTCGTCTATACAAGAGACCGTGTCGCCAAGCTGTACGCGGGCAATGGGCTATATGCCGTCACAGGCGGTGACCTGCAGTTAAGTTCATTTCGCTGGGAAATTTGAAATGAGTTGGTATTTTAACTTATACCACGTTCATCAGCAGGCCTCAGGCAAGCCCTGTGCAAAATTTAAAAAAATCCTATGGCCCGGAAAGGTTTCAAATGTTCGCCTATATCAAGCGACTACACCACTATCTGCCTGATACATGACCGCATCAAATTTACAAGTTTTGTGACCTTAAAGTATATTTTATGTGAACGAATATTGTCAGATTCGATAGCATAGGTATGCTAAAGTTACATTTGATGTTTTTCGATTGTCAATGTGTTTTAATTTGGGTATGTAGTTGCGTTTTGTTTTTGATGAATCCCTTGAAGTGGTGTTCATTCATGCGTGAATTATATTTCGTTGAAACAAAAAAATATTTCGCCGAAATGACAGTAGTAAATCTAAATCGGCCACATCGTTGCATTGCAACAAAAGTTTTTACACAATAAACAACATTCCAAAAACAAAACTGAAGAAGCATGTGATTCCAGGGTAATACTGAATGTTTCTAGTGTTAATAAACTAAACAATACATGTCATGTTGATCTGTTTAAATTTTCTTTGCCATAATGAGTAACTTAGAGGGTATGAATTTTTAAATCAACTGTAATATAATTAACAATTTATTTGCTTACAATGTGAAAGTTAAATCCGGAAGCGGCATAACCACTCATGCGTGTCGGCATTTAACAAGTACCAAATTAATGCAAATATTTTCCCAACCTTCTTTAATTTTCTTGATTAAATAAAGGTCGGATAAGTGAAGTTATGCCAGACGTAATTTATTTTTTTCTTCAAGGTCAAACAAAACGCGGCATTTGCTTGACAGAAGCAGTACAAAACTAAGTACCATTGGGTTGTGTGTGAGACAATTATCCACACCATGCAGTCGTTCGGTCATGAGGCGCACCGCAGTGGTTCGTCTCTATTGTAGTTGGGTACTGCAACGCATCGATGTTGACTCCTAAATATAACGACAAAGTAGAAAATTTGGTGTCCTTCATTTTTAAAGCTAGTTTAGTGAGCTGCAGAGATGTGATCTAACAGGTCGAAAAGATGTGAACTGTTGTCAATTATATACGTTTTGTACCGCAGAAAGGCGAATGTAGATCCCACTGCAGCGTTAATGTAAATAAATGTAACTTATTGCTCACTTCGCACCTATTTAGGGCGAGGACGAATTCAGAAATTGAAAGGAAGCGGTTGCGACCCAACACCTATTGCGACAAACTGTTGGCAAATTTCGGCCCTAGATGAGAAGATGTTCAAAACCTAAACCAAATTTGAAAGTTTGTTTTCATTGTATCGCCTGTTGTCTCTATGGCTAACGAAGACTCAATAATTACCTCCATTAGTTTGTTTTCTTTGAAACGACTTTTTCTCACTTATGGATAAAATAAATATCAATCACCGCCGCTAGATGGTGCAACTGAAGTAAAAATATGTTGACTGTATTTCTTTAATTTAGAAAAAACAACCTTTTCTTAGATTAAAAAGTCCTGTTCGCTTAGGGGAGTTTTGTTTTTCGCAAAAGCCCAAATTAACACCGAATGTGACGTAACAACGGCGTGTATTCCGTCATATAAGGTAAGTAGAAACAAGGGGAAGATGATGTATAGCTGCCGAAAGCGGGATTGCGACAGAATGTAAACTGTGGTTTAACAGTAAACAAACTACGTTAGTTCGCCAATGTGAAGTGCGGATAATAAAAAAGAATGCTTGAATAACGTATTACTTGCCGTTTGTGTTCAGTGAAATGCGTAAATCCTAAAGTTTAGTACAGTTTGGTTGTCATGTGATTTTGCCGCTTGCTACTAGTACTAAAGGAACATCGAGCAATAAAACATAAAAGTGCATTAACTATGCTGAGAACTTGGCTGTAAAGTTTAAAGCAGGATATGATTTTGCCGCTTGCTACTTTTAGGTTACGAGCCTTGAATAGATTGTCTTATGACTACAATGCAGTGTACTGGCATTATGACACTGCTGGTACCCACGACTGGCATCATGTCCCTGCTCGTATTCGACTGAACAACCAATGCAGGCGCACGTTAATGTTTGAGTGGGCGCTGTATAATTGACAACAGGTATTTAACCTCTTCTTTCGAAGAGAAGAGGTCCGTTTATCACCCAAGCAAGGAACTGTAAACAACATTATTGAGCCAGTACTTTACTGTCTTGTATGCGTCAACTGTATAAATTTGTGTTACTTTGAAAGGTGTCGTCGTGAAGACGAACACATTTGTACCACGTCTTATACGCATGTATTTTGTAAAGTAATGGAACAAATATGTCCCCTGACTTGGCGGTGCACATGGTAAGAGTTTCACAAAAACTGTGCTTAGTGCAAATCGCTCTACAAACTACTACGCGTGAATTCTGCAATTTCATTTCACTATACAAAAGGTGTTTGTACAAAACAGAGTGGATTTCCATTGAATGATTTTTTTTAAATGCAGCCCTCACCGCCCTATACATGTTGATTAATCATCAGTCAACTTATCATTATAGTTTACCGTTTAGTGTCAGTGTTCGCCGTGGCACGATTAATTCATCTACAGCGGGAAGTTTATATTCGCTTGTTGCTGTTGCCTCTTACCGAATGTTGTGACGTCATAATTGCGAAGTAGAAACGCCTCGCGGATGGGCTGCGGTTTAACCACAATCTACAGAGAACCGCTATAAGCAGCATCGGTTTAACCAGACTGCAAGAGCTTTGTAGCGCAATAAAGGCAGGTGGTGAATTGACAACAATGCAAATTGTTACAGTGTGGTACTTGCGCTTCAGGACGGTTTCTAATCTTCCATTTGTGTAATAGAGGTAGCACCACTAGTCCAAGCTATTGCACTCATTTTGCTGCAAGAAAATATACAAGAGGTTCCTAATAGTTTATCAAGGTCATGTGTTTTTGCACGACCGTTAACAGCTATGTGATATTTCGTCTGTTTGTGTGGGATTAAGCGTTGTACAGTTCAATTCATTAAAGGCTAGTTTATCATGCCGAAGCAATGGAAATTATACAAGATCTGTTATTTTCAGCAATTAAATTTCGGTGAAACTCTTTGCGCGTTTTTGTGTGTAAGTGAGGGCGATGCGTGGATTGAGTCAATCGTTACAAACCAATGAGACACATCATGACTTTAAACTGTGGCATGTTTGTTCCTTGGATTGAGTTATTAATCACAGTTATATCAGAACAGTAAAGAAATTGTCCTCACAATTTAGGCTGTAACTCTTAGGTTCGTTTGCACAATATGAAAAATTATTGATATTGTATAGAGTCAGCCTGGAGAAAACCGATAGATTCGATTCGTCTCCCGAAGATTCCATATTATATATCATATTATAATATGATCAGTAGTTGAACTTTTTCTGAAGTTGTGAAAAGTGGAAATTTGTTATTGCATAAAAGTGCAACGTTGGCTCAATGGCTGTTTTTCGAATGCATTTTCTGTTGAGTCGGGTCAGCACAGCACCCTATTCAATTTTGGAATGTATTGTTATTTATCGGTGATTGTTACGTAACAACTATGGAAGGTAAGGTGTAAAACTCAGACCCCAGCAGTACAGTATGTTAAATAAACGTTCTGAAAGGGAGCTGTTTACAACGAGCCATGCAACTTTAATGTCAGCTTCCGCCTTTGACAACAACTGCTGTGTGCTTCTTATTTCCTCTTATATTCGTAATTAAGCGGTGGACGACCGGCCAGTGAAAATACTACCTGCATTAAACCAATCCGTACCACAACAAAGTTTAGGAGACGCTTGATTTGATTTGTGAAGAGTTCCAATACCTGAGCAGTGCGGATTTGAATTAAGTGTATATGTAACATAGTGTCGTTTATCATAATTTAAATATCTTCTGTACTCGTCGACCGAAAGCGTTGGGCGGCCAAAAGAGTGCTCAAAACATTAGCGACAACAGATCAATGTGCGTGTAACGCATTAATATTAATTGCAAGGCCTAAACCTAAGCCGAAGAAGTCCCTGTGGGAGTGGTGAGGCTTATTATTAGCCTGAACCTTGGCACGCACAAAAGTCAAAGAAACGGTTTCGAATTACGGAAGAGCATTATCATGATTTGAGTGCTGTCATTGGCTGGCAGATATCACGTGAAATCTGGCACGTGGATATTGGTAATGGGATGTAATCCTTTCATGGTAGTGGCTATTTGTGTCGTCACAAAAATTTTGGTCCTACTTATTGGTGATATTTCTTTCCTTTATCATTTCTGCATGAACATGTTTAGTTTAAAGTTAAGTGGGGGCATTGTGCATTGTAAATTCTCGTAGTCAGAAACAATTTTTTGTCTAATTGCATTTTGTATTATTTGCTTATGTAATGCTAATAAAAATCAGTATGTCATTTACGTCCAATAATTGGTTTTACTGTGGTCCGGTTGTGTTTTGAAAATATGCTGTTATGTCGGATGGAAATTTATGTAATGCTGGCGCGCACACGTCGTTTATCCAACGCAACAGATCGGCAAATTGTCCAATTATCAAACAATCTTATTTATCGAATGTTGATTGAATAGGTTACACCTGCTGGGCTACCTTAAGCGCAGAGGGCGTCCGCTAAATTATGTATGAGCTTTGGTTAAAAGACAAATTGAAACCCGAGTTATATCTACGGTTTAAATCTACTTTGTGTAGTATTTACTTTATGCGCTCAAAGCTTAGTCTAATCGGGTTGCAGTTACGCTCTTACGTGATTTCATTTTTGAATTATTAGTGATAATGCATTTTTGGACGAACGTCAATGTTATCATTTTATGTAATTTTTGTTACGTTTTAGAATACTCCATTTGCACACACTGATATAGTGAGCAACAGGGTTGCGCAGGAGCATTAAAGCCTGGCGCCAATTGAGAGATTTTCGTTTCAGATAAAGAAAGGGGATAATATTACACGGCTGATAAAGCCGCTGGTGATTGATTTTGAAGGAGGATTGTAGCAAAAACGTTGGCACGATCGTAAATGCATCGCATGTCTGTTTGAAGCAAAGTAAGGTAGTTTGTCGTTCGATACTGAAACTGCTACTTAGTTATAAAGTTACAAAGTTTTTCTTGTATGGTTCCTCGAAAATCATTATGATGCCGACACTAATTTTGAAAAGGAAGACACAACTCTTTCTTGGAATGAACTTTAAATCGCAGGTGATGCTGAGATCAGTTGTTCAAATATACTTCCACTGCTAAGTTTTTCACATTGCGTTGTTCATTCGTTTGTTTTTCTAGCGAGTGTGCGAATGCTGTGTTATCAGTTAAACTTAAAGTTGGTCACAGGCCTGAAAATTGTTAAGCGAAAAATCAACGCACTGTATTGTATTGTTTCGCCTCTCGTACAAAACATCATGGTTGGGCATTCAAATGCGACGGTGGTCAATAGACCGTGTATACGTGGGAGGTGATTTCGACGCTATCCGACACTTATTGTGTTAAAACGCAGTTTGTTTGATGGCGACTTGCAGCACATTTAGCGTCGCGAGCACTCGAAAAA
Source organism: Ascidia mentula (assembly GCF_947561715.1). Lineage (NCBI taxonomy): Eukaryota > Metazoa > Chordata > Ascidiacea > Phlebobranchia > Ascidiidae > Ascidia > Ascidia mentula. The sequence goes on from NC_138567.1 coordinate 2,973,769, forward strand.
AAGAAACGTAGCATTTTTAAATAGTTTCAACAGGGGAAGTTTTGCACATATTCTTATTTATTGGTTACGCTTATTACGTAGTTGTTGTAGCTTGCTGTGATTTGTTTGTGGCAAACATATGATAAATTCTGTAATGTTCGTTCTTTCAGCCTTTTCGTCGCGTTGCGTCGACGTTAAGGATAGAGCTGTGCAGACGGCTTAAATTCCATGGAAAACTAGTGGTAGTTCAAATAAAAGTAAGTAATGTTTTGTGCTTTAAGTTATTTAGTGAGATTGAATCTTCTGGGAAAATATTACGTCATGTCTACGTAAATACAGGTGTAAGGACATACAAATTTCGACCAACCTATATGCTGTGGTTTTTTGTTTGTCCAAAGACTTAGATTTTCAATTAAAGGTTATTTGCGCTGTTGTATAGCAAAGTGAATGTGATTTCGGGTTATATATGTCATGGTTATGGCCTTTATGTATTAATGATTCACTGTGAAGTCAACGACCATTCGAACAGCAAATATTGCTGAAATGTCCCACGGTTCGTCACGACTGTTTAAAGACGATACAGCGTCCGGATTCCTGTTAACTCTCTCGTTTTCTGTCCTCCCGGGGTGGAATTCGGTTCAATTTGAATACGAGGTATACCGCTGCTGTGTGTGAGGCAAAGGATGTCGTCTTTGGAAAGTTAACGAATAGTATCGCCCATACGTTCCCAAAATGATGTTGATGGCATGTCGCAAGTATTCTTTGGTTGCTTCGCGAATTTTAATCTGTATCAGTCTGCGTGACCCCTTAGTTGTTGCACTGATAAATTTGTCTTTGTGCATTATTTTGCGAATTAGTCTCCGAATAAAGGTCATCTGGAACGTTAACAGTTTGTTAGGGATGAGCACGTCACCTGTCACGAAAGTTGGGAACTTCTATATTACGTGGAATAACCACGTTATCCTGGGTCTTGTTGAGATAACAAGAGAAGGGCAGTAAAATAGTATTTATCTGGCAGTAACATTAATCGTCATGTTTCAGTGTGGGAAGCAGAGCCAAGAATTGTTGGTTTCGATTTAAACAAAATCAATAATTCAACAGTTTTGACGATTGAAAGTGTTGGTCTCGCGTCTTGGGTTCAATGCATGTTGGCGACACTAATTTCTCTGTAACATCGACGTTAGGTCAAGTGCAAAGACACTTTTTTATAGTTTGTTTGTTATTTGAGACACTTGGATCAACAAATCATGCCGCGCGTAATTTGCAACCTCTGGTTACTTCAAGGTCATGTGAATGTCACGCTCTGAGACTTTCGCGTGTTGCGTGTTTTTTATGTAATTAATGTTTTTTTACCATTGTATAATTGCAATGACAAAATCGTGTTTTTTATTTATGTGCACAAATTATTTCCTTCAGTACAATAACCAGTATCCTCTACTTTAATGTTTTAGCAGCAGGAAAGTGTTTTTAAAATAAAACAACATCTCGATGTTGCCCAAGTGCTGTGACCCTTTTGCTGACGTCACAAACTGCTCTGTTACGTTTTATCAACATCACAATGGCTCACTTGATGATTTGAGCTACATCAGGAACAGCCGCGTACCTGTGATATTATTTTCCGCTGTCTCGTTCTACCTCCTAGCGGTGATTGTTTACCGCGAGTGCTTCCTCAAGAGGCGCAAGAGCAAACGCCTCTAACACCGCGTCGTGCCTGTGTCAATGCTTGCGGTCGCGCTCTATTCGGTTCTGACATTGTGTGATCTATTTCTGGGACGCATTGGCTATGCGGGTTGCAACGCCCTCCACTGGTCGGCGACCATGTTTTACAGCGGCGGAAGTTGCCTCGTGTACACCATCGTCTGTTTCCTATCCCAGTTAACTCTTCTCGCGCTGATAGCTTACCCGTTGGTCAGCGGCTCCAGCACTCTGTGGCTCATTCTAGCGGCGGTTTGCAGGCCAGCTCGAACCGATATCGAGTCAATGTTGCGTCGGTTGCTGTACTGCACCATTTTCTGCATAGCAACAACCCAAATTATCGGTGTTTTCGTAATTCTCGATGCCACGGGGGTCGTCCATATTTACTGGTCGTTGGCACTCCAGCTTGACCTTCTGTTGAACAACTTCGCTATCACATTTTCGTTTGCCGATTGGAGAGAGAGACTCCTGCCCGGTGTTAATTTCTCTACAGAGTCGATTCCACTGTAAACCATATCTTGTTTTATTGAATGTTACGCACTTAAATATGGTTTCATGTTAAATATGCCAGAACGATGGACAAAACTGATAGCAGAAACGTTGAAACCTCATTTGTTGTTTTTTTAGCTTTGTCAGTTCCATTCCTCTGGCATTTTAAATATTGTTTCCTGTTAAGTTTTTTTTAACTGTGTCTTGTTCCAAACTTTTCCATTTTTCCTTTCGTTTTCTATTCTATTTTTCAGATAAAGCATTGCTTTATCTTGATTTGTGAGAAAACATATTGCAAAAGTGAGTAAATTGCACCCTGCATGTTGTTAGTTTGATTCCCACACCAAAAACCAGCTAAACTGAAAATTATTGACAGGGCTTCTGCAGCAGCCGAAGTTGAAAGACGTGAAAATTAACACCTCTATGCTGTTTTAGTAATTTTTAAGTGTGCAACTATTGCTGGTAAAATAACCTAAAATAAAATTTCCAGTCCTGTACGATTGCACGACAGAGATTATGTGTGCCTTATTGCAAACGATATAAAAAAGGGCAGTTTGTACAGTTATTAGGTTGTAGCGTTTATGCAAAATACTCCTTCAACTGTTTTCTACTTAAGGTTTCTCCAAAAACGTACAGACAAAACTAAATTACGTTTTGTGTCGAGTACTGCTGTTCACTGGTTGAGCGAGACACGACGGCCGTTCTTGTAGAACAATTCTCGGTAATTTTTTATAATTTGATAATTTTATTTTCCCGTCGTGATAGCAGTCTATTTACGCCGTAAACATATGCAATGAACTCACGAGAACCGAACACCTTTGAACCGTAGGCGGTTATCGAGAAGGTGGTAAGTTCCGCGCTTACCAAGACACAAGTATACCGAGGCAGCATATTTTGCAACCGATCAACAACTTTCACGTTGGCTGCGATTTGGCTGGGACTACTTTTGTAATAGTAGTATATAGATTCCAAATAAATCTGTACAACGCTTTCTTTGCCCCCACTCAACTTCCACGCGCAACCTGGGAAAAAAATGCAATGGTGAAATGACGTAATAATCGTGGCTAATGTGACGTAATAACCTGTGTTGGTTTAGCGGAGGATATAAAATCAAAAGGGAAACGCAATGTTGATATATAGTAAATGATCGACAGAAGACAAACTTTTTTCTGTTGACATGCTGGATTAAACAGCATTTGTCAAAGCAGCATAGAGGCTATTTCGGGTCTAGCTTATAACATTGCACCAAATAAAACACTATTAGGCACAAGACAATTTAGAGTAACCCGCAATAGATTAATTGTCAAACGGGGGTGGGTGATTGGCAACATTGGTCAAGCGCCCGACCTGTATACTAAGAAGAAAACTGATCGTAATTCGATGTCAAGATAACCAGGGTTAGAATCCGGTGTGGTCAAAAAAATGTCAAACGGAGTTACTAACAACATTGGTCCTGTGGAGTTGTAAATAATGATTTGGCAATGGAGAAACACATACCGCTGTTGAGAAAAAAGTTGAGAAAATTGCTGTTTACTGAGTCAGCCACGGTGAGCACGTAGTCTAGAACCAAGCGTTGAAGCGTCAAAGCGTCGAATGACGAGTTGACGACCCGGCCAACGTCCTATGGCAATAAATAACCGCTAGTTCCCTTTCGAAACCAGATAGCGTTTGAACACAGAAGGTGGTGTTTACCTCTCATTTTGTCGGCAGAAGCAAGGTGTAAGGACCGAGTTTTGAACGAGAAGTAATGTATTAGAAATTAATTTAATTAATTTTGTATCAGGCCTCCTGGCTGTCTGGCTCTATATATTTTTTCCACATTTTACTTAACTATTTTGCCAGTAGCCTACTATGTAAAGTTTTCAAAAATACTGATTAGTAGTTTAATATGGATTTTGGTGAAGTGCTCATACAAATGGTTCGCAAAGCACGGTGTTTATACGATTCTGCAAACAAGGATTATAAAAACTCAGAAAAGAAAGAAAAAGTTTGGAAACTAATCAGCAAAAAAACTGGCCAACCAGGTGAATCTTGGTTTATATCACTGATGATAACATGATATGTGATTGGAGGAATAATTATAACTAATTCGTATTTTCAGTGAATATATGCAAGGACAGATGGAAAAGTTTGCGTGATCGCTTTTTGAAGGTAAAAAAAGGTTTGGACAGCCTTGAAAATGGCAGTAAAACTGGTGCACGACAATGGGTGTATTATAAGGATCTTCAATTCTTGAAGCACCATTTAAGAAACAAACTGTAAGTAGAGCTGTAAATTGTTTTTGTATTTTCATTTCAATACTTTGTTTGCAGAGTTGTGACCGATTTGGACATCACGGATTTGGATAGGACTGAGTTGTCAGAAACAGGTACCTGCAGCACATTGGTCCTCTTTATGCAGCAATTATATTGGTGAAAGGGAAATCTATGTGTCTTATTGATTTGTAGAATCAGAAGCAAACGAAGCATTAGAGGAAGAGAGAATGTCGTCTGCCATGGACTTGCCACCTCCTTGCAAAAAGCGTAAGGCTGAATGTCAGGTAAATAAACACTCATAAGAATGTTATAAAGGAATATTATATAAAACAGCAATTGCCTATCTTTGTTTTAGGAAAAAATACAAACCACAACAACACCAACTCCCACACAAGCTGAATGTGAAGATGAGTTTTTAACTTTTGGAAACTTAGTGGCATGTAAGCTCAGACGTATGCCCAAGAAAAATGCAGACAAGATAATGCCCAAAATACTTGACTGTTTTGTGGAACATGCTGTGGACAAAGTGCCAGGTATGTGAAGTTCAGTAAACAAAACTTACAGCCTTCTCTATGTTTGTAAACCTATTATTGGCTTTTCTACATTTATAAATCTATTATACACTAACATTGTATATAACCATGGGCGTATCCAGGGGGGGGGGGTCCGAGGGGTCCGGACCCCCCCCTTTTGTGAAATATTTTGGTCTTTTTTGATAACTAAACAAACGCCAGTGTATTTTTTTGTCAAAGTCCGCATGAAAAACAGAAATTTTCTTTGATGTTGACCTAAAAACCGCATCGTGCTTGCATTCGCCATTGTTTCCAAACAGGGAGCATCGTTACCGAACACTTGGCACTGTTACCAAACATGTTGCATTGTTACGAAACAAGTGTCATTTTTCGTCAGTTTACGGACGAAACGTCGTTTTTCACGTTGTGATGACAAGCGGTTTACTTGCGTGAAAGTTAATTAGTTTAGTTGTTAAACTTTTTATAGCTTTACACAATTGCGCAAGCCAGAAAGTCACCGTGTATGTGACGATTGACGCGAACACCGGCGTTCGTATTTTGCGATTCTCGCCCACAAATAACCTTAGTTTATACCTAAAAATCGGGGAATACCCTAAAAAATTTGGACCCCCCCTTTAAAAATTCCTGGATACGCCCCTGTATATAACCCTAAAATATAGAATATTAAGTAAAAGACAAAAACATGCTGCAATATTCTTTCACATCAGATAAAATTTTCTGTACCTGCCGGGCACACAATCTTTTTCCACTCAAAATCTGAACATTTATATCTCCAGTTATTTTCCTTACCTATGTATTTGACCAAAGTTTGTTGTTTTTGAAAATAAAGCATTGAATCAAGCAATACCAGTAACATATCTTCTCATGGCCATATACTCTCTCTTGAGTGCCAACATAGATCCTACAATTAAACTTTATGGACACATTGTGTGGTGGCCACTTTGGGTAATTGGTTACCTGACATGCACAACAGCAATTGTGATTAACATCAAGCAACATTTTTTTGGTATTGTAAGTGTTTACAATGCATACAAAACATTTTCCCAGCCAATCCAATGACAGTTAGTTATTGTTACACATCTTTCTTGCTTTGCAAATACAGATGATACCTCAGTGAATGGTTTCCATAACAACCCTGTGAACAATAATGGTGGAACTTGTTTTCCTGCACATCAAAGTGTCTTACCACCTCAGTCAGGTATTTTAAATAGATGAAAGTAAGTGTTACGGATGACTTTGAATGAAACGTTTATGAAATGTTTGACGTTTTCATTGGGTTAGTAATTGTAAACAGGTTAAAATGTTTGATACTGGCATGCATCTTGGATTAGTTGTAACTTGTAGCACGAACGTTTTTTTTTTAATTTTAGTAAGTGCTGGAAATAACAACAACATTCTACAAAATCAAGGCATTGTTCCAAACCACGTCACACAGCAACCCCAGTACACTACACCAAGTTTTCCTACACAAACTGGTATTTTAACGATTGGTGTGTTTCTTTCCATTCTGTGTTTACAGACCTGCTTTATGAATCATCAAGTTCCTCACCGATCCATATGTAAATTTACTTTGGACGTCTTGCAACAAACTAAGTTTTACATTTTTTTAAATAAACAATGGGTGGAATGCAGCAGATAGGAAAGTTTAGGAACAATTGCTTTTCTTTTTTGCATTCTCCAGCCCCCTAAAACCGTTCTGTGGACCCCTTGGTGGTCAACGAACGCCGAATATGGAACCTCTAGTTTAAAATTTTTCTACCAATTATAAACTTTTATTTTTTGTTTTAACTTCGGTACAACAAGAGTATTACAAAATAATCATTTCATTCAAATCAAATTTAGGATATACTTCAATTAATGGTGGAGGTCCTACTTATTTTGAAGTTCCTCTTTACCAAAACCATGCAGCACAACAAAACACAAATTCATCAGCTCCACCACAGCAAAAAGGTAGAACTAAAGAAATTTGCATCCTCTCCATATATTATCTACTTCCTGTATATAGATTTTACTTTCTTGAATGATGGGAGTTCCTATAATACTGTCCCCAGTTACCCACCAAGGAATGATCCTATGGTCTTCACCAATCCAACACAGCAATCTCTAAATACCGCACAAACGTCACAAACAGGTATAGATTCAACTAAGAATCAAAGTAATGTCACAGGGAAATGCAAAAAAGGACACATGGGCATGCATGTGTAGCAAATGTGTATTTCACATTTTTTTCTCATAAGTCGTTTTATTTGAAATGTTATGTCAAAGCGAAAACAAGATTTACAACAAAAAAATATGCTGTAGCGAGGTGTTTATTCGAGGTACAAACTAATGGAATGACACAATGGGCGAATAAACCACGAGGGACGAGAGTAAAGGAAAAAAGGCAATTTGTCCGGTTCGCTGTAGGAGCGCAAACGTAGTTAGAGAGGCCGCTACATGACCCCCCTCCAGAAACGGACATATATCAACACTGAAAACGAAGTGGAATACGAATGTTGCCACGCGTGCGCGTGTGTCTGCCTGAATGTGAAAAGTTGGGCTGGTGCTCCGGTGGGCCCAGTGATGTATGCGAGGGTTCAGGTGGAACCAGAAAAGGCGGAGTCGAAGTGTGCGAAACCGGCTCGGACAGCCCCGGGTCGGATGGCGGTGGGTGGTGCGTTGATGTCGGGGGTCGACCGCGGCGAGGAGGCACAGCCACCTGTACCGGTTGTGTGAGGTCGACATGTGCAGGCTTCACACGGTCGATGGAAACGACCTGATTGTGTCCACCAATGGCAAGCGTAAAAGTCTTGGTATTGCGATCAAGGACGCGATATGGGCCATCGTATGGCGGCGTAAGCGGGGGTCGGTGTCCATCTTTGCGTACAAAAACGTACGGGGTCGTGCTTAACGCTTGTGGGAGCATTGTGCGAACGGAACCATGGCGTGACATCGATGTCGGCACCAGTTGACGCACTGTGTCCCTCAACGATGGAATGACATCTTGAGGGGTAGGAAAGGATCGGCCGAAACGGAAGAAATCGCCGGGTACCGTTATGGTAGAACCGTAAACAAGTTCGGCCGATGATGCCTGCAGGTCTTCTTTGGGAGCAGTCCGGATGCCAAGCATAACCCACGGGAGCTGGTCTACCCAGTTGGGGCCTGCTAGCCGTGCCATTAGGGCGCTCTTCATATGCCGATGAAATCGCTCCGCAAGGCCATTAGCCTGAGGGTGAAACGCAGTTGTTCGGTGTAGTTGGATTCCCAGAAGTTGGGTGAAAACCGTCCATAACTCCGAGGTAAACTGGGGGCCGCGATCCGATGTGAGGTCGGAAGGAATCCCGAAACGAGAAACCCAATGGAACGCGAAGGCTCGTGCACACGTCAGGGTGGTTGCATCGGGCATAGGAATTGCTTCCGGCCATCTGGTAAAACGGTCAACAATGGTAAAAAGGTACCTGTTTCCCTGTGAAGGTGCAAGAGGACCGACGATATCGACGTTGATCTGTTGAAAACGTGCACGACAGGGTGGGTAGTTCGCCAGAGGCGCACGAGTGTGGCGCTGGACTTTTGCCCTTTGACAGTGGATGCACTGTCTCGCCCAAAGGGTGACCTGGCGGCGTAAGCCGTGCCAAACAAACTTGGATGCGACAAGTTTGCGTGTAGACCGTATCGACGGATGCGATAGACCATGTATTATGTCAAAAATTTTGCGTTGCCATGATGTTGGAACAACTGGACGGGGTGAGCCGGACGAGACGTCACAGAGGATGGTGGTCCCGGATTGATCGAGCTGTATGTCCTCTAGTTTAAGGTTAGTGACAGCAGTGCGATACGCTTGAACTTCGGGAGAGGACTGAGCGGCTGCCAATGACGAATAATCCAAATCCAGAGGTAGTCGAACAGCATCAATGGAACCGCGCGAGAGTGCGTCGGCAACGTGGTTTTGCTTGCCTGCGATGTGTCGCACGTCTGTGGTAAACTCTGAAATCGCGGTTAAATGACATTGTTGTCGCGATGACCATGGAGCTGACACTTTAGTAAAAGCAAAAGTCAAAGGTTTGTGATCCGTGTAAGCGGTAAACACGCGACCTTCCAGAAAATATCGAAAGTGACGAATGGCAAGGTGCAAGGCGAGTAGTTCTCTGTCAAAGGCACTGTATTTCTGCTCGGGTGGTCGTAAACGTTTGCTGAAAAAGGCCAGTGGGCGCCAGGCATTGTCAATAAATTGTTGGAGGACAGCTCCAATGGAATGCTGTGACGCATCGGTAGTTACAGCGGTCGGCGCATCGGGTAAAGGGTGGTGCAACAGTGTGGCACGGGCTAGGGCGAGTTTTCCCTCTGAGAAAGCCGAATTTAGCTTGTCACTCCAAATCAACTTTGTAGGATTGCCCGAAAGTGAATCGTAGATTGGTGACATTATGCGTGCAGCCCCAGGAATAAAACGATGGTAAAAGTTTACTATACCTGCGAATTCTTGGAGTCCTTTGATAGTAGTAGGGCGAGGGAAATTCTGAATGGCTTCAACCTTGTTGGGAAGAGGTCGTGCACCGTTGGTGTCAACCCGATGTCCCAGAAAATCAATTTTGGATACTCCAAACTGGCATTTGCCGAGGTTAATGACGAGGCCATGATCTGAAAGCTGCTTAAAAAGGCGTTTTAAATGGTCGTAGTGCTCAGAGAGGGACTTGCTTGCGACGAGTATGTCATCTAGGTAGACGAACACAAAATCCAAGGATTGACATACCGTGTCCATAAGTCGCTGGAAGGCTTGTGCCGCGTTTTTCAAACCAAAGGGCATGCGAAGAAATTCGAAAAGGCCAAAAGGCGTGATAACCGCCGTTTTCGCAATATCATCCGGTGCCACAGGAACTTGGTGATAGCCGCGAACAAGGTCAATTTTGGAGAAAACTCGACATCCGGCCAAACGAGCCGAAAAATCTTGGATGTGGGGGATAGCGTAGCGATCAGGCTGGGTAGCAGCGTTAAGACGGCGGTAATCGCCGCATGGGCGCCACCCACCTGACGACTTTGGTACCATGTGCAGGGGCGAAGCCCATGGACTGGATGAGCGTCTAATAATTCCCAGTTGTAGCATGTTGTGAAATTCCTTCTTAGCGCGGGCGAGCTTTTCGGGAGGAAGTCGTCGAGCGCGAGAGTGCACGGGTGGTCCGCTGGTGGGGATGAAATGCTGAACTCCATGCTTAGGAAGCGACTGCGAGAAATGGGGAGAAGCTATCCCTGGAAATTCAGCCAACATTCGAGCATAGACCGATGTGCCTGCGGAAATGGCGTTAAGGTGGGGAGCCGATTGCGCTGCTTTGCCCAGTTTACTGCTGGAGAAGGTTTCGGCGTTGATTAGGCGTCGGTGCTTGAGGTCAACCAGAAGGGAATTTGCCCGCAGGAAATCAGCGCCGAGTAACGGCCGGGAAACTTCGGCCAGAACAAATTTCCATTGAAATTTGCCGGGAGGAAAATTCATGGTGACTAGACGTGAACCGTACGTCCGGATGTGAGTACCATTAGCAGCGACTAGAGCCTTTCCAGGAGGATTGGTGCGGCGCTCTAGTCCCGTGGGAGGTATGACGCTTATCTCGGCGCCGGTGTCAACAAGAAAATTACGACCCGCTGAGCTATCCCACACAAAGAAAAGACTACTAACTGCGCCGGCCATCGTAGCAACTAATGATGGCCGGCCTCGTCGTTTCCCTGCAGTGCACAAGGGGGGCGGCACTTTATCGCATCTTTGCCGAAACGACGATGATAAAAACAAAGCGACTTCGAATCGGGCATTATCTGTGGCAAACCTGATGAAGACTTGGAAGGTTTGATGCGACGCACGTTGGAAAGTGCGAAATCCGTAGACGGCTGACTTCCTGTCCATATCGCATCAGCTTTGCGTGCTAAGAGTCGCGAATCACGAAACTCCTCTCCTATCAGTCGTGTCCGTACATATTCTGGCAAGCGCTCCAAGAACAGTTCTTGAAAAACAAAGCATTCCTTGTCATCACCAAGCAAAGCCAGCATGTCATCCATTAAAGCGGATGGCATTCTATCGCCCAAAGGGGGCATGTGCAGTAGCTGCCTGGCCCTCTGCGAACGCGTAAGACCAAAGGCGTCAATCAATCGTGCTTTAATTGACTCGTACTTGGCATCATTGGGCGGATTGTCCAGCAGGTTGAGTAGACGCTTTGCTGTGTCCTGATCTAAGGCCGAAACGACATAATAGTACTTCGTCTGATCGCCTGTAATGTTTTTCAGAGCGAACTGCGCCTCGGCTTGCCGAAACCAAACTCGTGGCTGAGCTGTCCAAAACAAAGGTAGCTTGATGGCTACAGCGTTCTCTGAGTTTGCAGTTTCATTCATAATGCAAAAAAACGTTTTTGCACGCTCGGGGTCACCAAATGTAGCGAGGTGTTTATTCGAGGTACAAACTAATGGAATGACACAATGGGCGAATAAACCACGAGGGACGAGAGTAAAGGAAAAAAGGCAATTTGTCCGGTTCGCTGTAGGAGCGCAAACGTAGTTAGAGAGGCCGCTACAATGCAGTGATTTCATTGCAATTTGTCACACAAAACTTTGTACCAATCTTGTCCACTGTAAATATTGTAGTGACAGATTGTATTAAAATGCTGTCAGTCACAGGTTTATTCATGTCATGCCATCATCAGTCAACCGTAGAAAATTTGCCTCACAGTTTTATATAAAACCAGGCTGTAAACTCTTGTAGTGTGGAGAGTATCAACATATAAAGAAGTTTTCTATCCCTGTTGGTCATCTTTTATTTTTATCATGATTTGATTTTTCTTTATCGTGAGTAATATTGATTATGTTTCCAAATATAGAATTAAATCATGTTCAAATTCCTAATAACCCGGAAATTTTTTGTGGATCTGAAACAACCAGTGATATTTCTACGAGGCAGTCAGATGCTGCAAAAGGGTTAATGCAACTTTCAGGTAAGTTTTGTTGTAAACAAACACTTAAAACTAATTATTAAATTTGGGTTAAAATTTAACCTTGTTTTGTAAAAGTTTTTTTGCACATGATTCTCCATGAAAATCTTTCCTTTTTTTAAACTTTGTAAGGTCCTGTATACATTTTCAAGTGTGTTTGGGGATAGTATTACCACTAAGCCACATACATTCCAATTTCCTTGATGCTAACATGAAAAACATATTTTTGTAAAACCTGTTCAAGGTTCTGAAGAACGATCAGCCTCTTCGAATAGCCCAAGGTTTACTGAACTATTAAATAGTCAAGATGTTCATGCTGAAAATATTATCCAGGGAGCAATGCAACAAACAGGTAATTTCATTGTTTATTGAAAGCCCCTTAGTCACATAATGCAAAAGTAGTTGTAAATTATAAAAGAACATCCAAGGGTGAAGTTTAGATTTATTTTTGTTTAATCACTTTCAAGGCACTGAACAGCATCCAACCACCTCTTATGATGTAACCCATGATCATTTTTCAAGTGATGAACGGATAAATGCAGGAAAAGTTGTGCAGGGACGACAACAAACAGGTAATTTTAATATTTATTGCAAGCCCATTGATTTACATAACACAGAAGTAAAGTTGTAAATTTTTACATAATAAAACATCTTTGTTTAATCACTTCCAAGGCACTGAACAGCATCCAATCACCCCTTATGATGTAACCCATGATCATTTTTCAAGTGATGAACGAATAAATGCAGGAAAAGTTGTGCAGGGACGACAACAAACAGGTAACGCTGTGTGTAAAATTTTTTTACTGAAAACAATTTGAATAAACTGTATCTGCTGTTGGTATGCTACTGATGGTGGTAAACATTGCATTACAGTATAAAGCAATTACTTTCCTAGGGTTTTAAGTTAAATTTATGTAAGACAAGACATTGGCAATCACTTTTTAAAGAAGCCTTTTTCTTTGCCAAGCCTTTTTCTTTTTATAGCCAAATCTTTAAAATTCAGCCACTCCAAAACCCCCAGGAACAGATTGCTAGCACCTCTATTTAAAAGCTACTGGTGACGAAACCAGAATAAATTGTTAAAGTGTAGGAATACCATTTAACAGAAGTGTAAGCAATATAAATTGCTTCAAAAGGAGCTGTTAATGATACAGTAAATACAACTATTAAAAATTAAATACCATTGTATTTAAATATATCTGTTTAAACCAATGAGTAAGAAACAAAAATCTTTCCTAAAACTTTCGGGAAAAAATGAACATTTAGGACTTCCACATATCACATATAGGTTTTACATCACATTTGTTGTTATGTGACGTCACAAATAATAGCATTGGCGTGTATATTCTGTGATTTTTCACTAAACCAAATCAAAATCCCTTTTCTGGTAAATTGTAAAACATTAAACGTAAAAATACCTGAAATATATTTATATGCCCCCTTTTTTAAAAATAAACGGTTAATGATCTCTAGCGCCACCAAAAAATTCCCCCGAAACACTGACACTTTGAATAGACCGCCAGGGTATGTGATGGCGACAGGTTGGATTTATTTATGTTTAAATTAAATAAATTGTTTTTATTTCAGATGAAAACATCGATCCATCTTTTTGGATCCAAACTTACGTGAATTTGTTGGAAAAACATAAATATTCTGAAGCAAATGAAACAAGAAACCAACTTTCAAGGTCGCTTGAAGGTCGTGGGAAAACTGCGGAAGATTTGAAAACAACTGGATATGAAAAGAGAGGAGAGGGAAAATATTTGGAATCGATTTTATTTTACGATGTTGCGACTGAACTTTATGTCAAACGTGATGGAGATAAAGCAGTGGAAGGTGTGTGGAGGTGTGTTCGGGGTTTGTATCTGACATGCGAAGATTTGATGAAAACATCGGATTCGAATCAAGAACCTGAAAACAAACGAATAATTCGTGATCATGTGATCCCACTCATGGAAACGATGAGACTCAAAATACAAAATATTGAAAACGTGGAAGAAGATATTAAATGTGAGAATCAAGTGTGGTGTTTGTACTGGATTGAATTGAGTCAACTTTCAATCGGAGATTATTCGTCGTGGGAATCAACAATTCGACTTGGACTTGAAATGATGAAGAAACACTTTGGTGAAAACTCAGCAAAGCATCGAGTGTTCGGACGTTTGTTAAACAACCTTGGTGTTGTTTGCATGGAAACAAATCGACTGAATGAAAGTGTGGATTTTTATAAAGAAGCAATCCAAGCTTACAGAATGGCAACAGACATAACTGAAGAGAGAAGGAAGATATGCATTGAAAAAAGTGAAAACAATTTAAGTGAAGTTGAATCAAAACTTGCACAAAGGAAATAATTATGACATCACAAACACAAAATGTGTTTTTGTTAAATATGTTTGAATTATGCATTGTTTACGTAATTTGTATGAAAATGGAAGGTAGCTACCATGCACTTAATGAATTTTGTGATTATTATTTTCATGTCGTTAGTGATTTGTAGCTGATAATAAAGTAAATAAGTGATGTTGGCTTTAAGATTAAGCTTTGGTAAAGTCAATGCAAGGTTTTAGGTAAAAATGCAGAATATTATATGTTAGCTTAAAGAGAAACCAACTTTAGCCAAAGAAAATTAGTGTCCTGGTAAGAGTTTGCTTTTATCTTCAATGAAAGTGCGTAACACCATAAAAAAAAACTATTCAAGTATGAAAAACTTACCAATATATTGGGTAATTCTGTTTGATAAATACGTCATTCGAATGTGCCATAGTTTTTAAGTAGCTTATTTCACATTACTAGCTTTTAGTACATGCATTTGGTGCACCCAATAATAGGTATTATAATAAAAAAGTTTAAACAGTGCTAAAGGACGCATATTGGTATTTCTATGAAAATTAGTTTTGGTGCTGGGAAATGCCCACCGTGTAGACCTGTGTCACAATGCAAAGTCATGCATCACCAAGCAAAGCAGTGACGCAATTAAGTTAAATTTACGGTTGAATGGGCGCACATGTGCGTGCTGTTGTCATGGCGAATTTTAAGGTGTTTGGGGCAGTTTTAGTGTGGTTTTGAGCTATTCCAATTAGGTAGTAACTTGCTGGTGGGTGCTGCTGAAATTTATGTTGAAAATGGAGCAAAAAAATCAGGCTGTGTTTGTGGCAAAATGAATCGTTTAAGTGTCCAATCATTTGTGATTTTATGAAAGATCCATTTCATATCTACAAATTTTGATCAAAATTAGTCTCCGAAAAAATGGTTTAGCCACCCCCCTAGGGCCATTTGCCCCCCTGGTTACTCAATATTTTGGTTAAAAGAGCAAGCAAAAATGGAACTGGATTTTGCAGAAAAATGAATCGTTCAACTACCCACTCATTTGCATTTTTTTGTAAGTTCCAACTCTTCTCTATGCGATGGCATCAAATTTAGTTGCTGAAAAAGTGTCAATGCCCTCCCCCAAGGGCTGGGTATACCCCCCTGTTGGTCATATGATCTTCCAGGAGGCCCAAAAAGTCCTTGCTCTGTACAGTCTCATCCAGGAGCAATTTTTTTTTTTTCAACTTTGAAGAATTCCAGGTCCCTATGTAAGTCACAAGACCCATCAACGGTCATTGGGAAACAAGCGGAACAGTCGCTAGGTGCATTACAGCCGAGGGCCTTGAACACAGGATTTCTCCTATCTAATACCCATATAGGTCCTTAAGGCGAAATGTCAAATTTTTTAAATGGTGAAATAGACATTAAATTTACACTGAAATATGTTTATTTATGTAAGTTAAACATCATAGGAGGATTTTAAACCAGCTCCAGTCATCAGTCGCCACCTAGTGACAAAAATGAATTTTTTCAATGCCCTAATGTACATAAAGTATGGGGTCTGTTGCTTGACTTTCAGCTTTCAAACAACTTGAAATATAGCTTAAAATGCATGCATTTCCTCTATTGTCATTCCGCAACACATTTTGAGTCATTTATAACACATAGTTTTTGCAATGTATTGTTCATTCGTCATGGCATTTGTTGCATGTGCTGTCTTTCACAGCATCCATTCTTTTGTTGACCTATTTTGCAAAATCTTGAATTAAAGGCTTTTTCATCTTGTTTAGTCATAATACATGAAATATAATTATTTTGTGGCCTAAGTACTGTATTTATTGCCACAGAAAGAAGTGGTCCAATGCCGGTGGGTGATACTTCAGACGAAAGGATTCCAATAAACCCACTGCTGAAACTGCCGCAACCAACAATGTATTTCCTGTATGTACTGCACTTGTTGACATGTACAGTAGTTCCTATTTGTGTTTGGGCCATTAAATTTCAATACAAAACACTTTGCAAGGTCTTGTGGGCCACTTAACAGCACTTTTTTCATGTCATTTTCATGCTTTGGAGATAGCCATGATTTCTTACCATTATGCATGTGACTAATTAGCCTCGAATATTGATTAATTGAAACTTTTGTTGTGTCATTGAGCATGTGTGCATACAAATGGGTGTTGCCATGACTGGTGCATGATGTTTCGGTGTAATTTATGTGAACCGCTTAAGGTCGGTGGCATCATTTTCTGCCTATTAGCTGTACTGCTTGTAGCCCTGCTGATAAGGCCATTTTCTGTTGTTTAGGGGGTGTTGGCAAAAACAGCCATAACTCTGGGATCGATGATCAACCAGGTGTGAAACTTCACATTGTGATAGGTGAATGTCCCATATACTTTGCGGCTTAGGCCAATTGGGAATCTGGTCCATTGACCTTCTATTGAAGGACGCATATTGGTATTTCTATGAAAATTAGTTTTGGTGCTGGGAAATGCCCACCGTGTAGACCTGTGTCACAATGCAAAGTCATGCATCACCAAGCAAAGCAGTGACGCAATTAAGTTAAATTTACGGTTGAATGGGCGCACATGTGCGTGCTGTTGTCATGGCGAATTTTAAGGTGTTTGGGGCAGTTTTAGTGTGGTTTTGAGCTATTCCAATTAGGTAGTAACTTGCTGGTGGGTGCTGCTGAAATTTATGTTGAAAATGGAGCAAAAAAATCAGGCTGTGTTTGTGGCAAAATGAATCGTTTAAGTGTCCAATCATTTGTGATTTTATGAAAGATCCATTTCATATCTACAAATTTTGATCAAAATTAGTCTCCGAAAAAATGGTTTAGCCACCCCCCTAGGGCCATTTGCCCCCCTGGTTACTCAATATTTTGGTTAAAAGAGCAAGCAAAAATGGAACTGGATTTTGCAGAAAAATGAATCGTTCAACTACCCACTCATTTGCATTTTTTTGTAAGTTCCAACTCTTCTCTATGCGATGGCATCAAATTTAGTTGCTGAAAAAGTGTCAATGCCCTCCCCCAAGGGCTGGGTATAGGACGCATATTGGTATTTCTATGAAAATTAGTTTTGGTGCTGGGAAATGCCCACCGTGTAGACCTGTGTCACAATGCAAAGTCATGCATCACCAAGCAAAGCAGTGACGCAATTAAGTTAAATTTACGGTTGAATGGGCGCACATGTGCGTGCTGTTGTCATGGCGAATTTTAAGGTGTTTGGGGCAGTTTTAGTGTGGTTTTGAGCTATTCCAATTAGGTAGTAACTTGCTGGTGGGTGCTGCTGAAATTTATGTTGAAAATGGAGCAAAAAAATCAGGCTGTGTTTGTGGCAAAATGAATCGTTTAAGTGTCCAATCATTTGTGATTTTATGAAAGATCCATTTCATATCTACAAATTTTGATCAAAATTAGTCTCCGAAAAAATGGTTTAGCCACCCCCCTAGGGCCATTTGCCCCCCTGGTTACTCAATATTTTGGTTAAAAGAGCAAGCAAAAATGGAACTGGATTTTGCAGAAAAATGAATCGTTCAACTACCCACTCATTTGCATTTTTTTGTAAGTTCCAACTCTTCTCTATGCGATGGCATCAAATTTAGTTGCTGAAAAAGTGTCAATGCCCTCCCCCAAGGGCTGGGTATACCCCCCTGTTGGTCATATGATCTTCCAGGAGGCCCAAAAAGTCCTTGCTCTGTACAGTCTCATCCAGGAGCAATTTTTTTTTTTTCAACTTTGAAGAATTCCAGGTCCCTATGTAAGTCACAAGACCCATCAACGGTCATTGGGAAACAAGCGGAACAGTCGCTAGGTGCATTACAGCCGAGGGCCTTGAACACAGGATTTCTCCTATCTAATACCCATATAGGTCCTTAAGGCGAAATGTCAAATTTTTTAAATGGTGAAATAGACATTAAATTTACACTGAAATATGTTTATTTATGTAAGTTAAACATCATAGGAGGATTTTAAACCAGCTCCAGTCATCAGTCGCCACCTAGTGACAAAAATGAATTTTTTCAATGCCCTAATGTACATAAAGTATGGGGTCTGTTGCTTGACTTTCAGCTTTCAAACAACTTGAAATATAGCTTAAAATGCATGCATTTCCTCTATTGTCATTCCGCAACACATTTTGAGTCATTTATAACACATAGTTTTTGCAATGTATTGTTCATTCGTCATGGCATTTGTTGCATGTGCTGTCTTTCACAGCATCCATTCTTTTGTTGACCTATTTTGCAAAATCTTGAATTAAAGGCTTTTTCATCTTGTTTAGTCATAATACATGAAATATAATTATTTTGTGGCCTAAGTACTGTATTTATTGCCACAGAAAGAAGTGGTCCAATGCCGGTGGGTGATACTTCAGACGAAAGGATTCCAATAAACCCACTGCTGAAACTGCCGCAACCAACAATGTATTTCCTGTATGTACTGCACTTGTTGACATGTACAGTAGTTCCTATTTGTGTTTGGGCCATTAAATTTCAATACAAAACACTTTGCAAGGTCTTGTGGGCCACTTAACAGCACTTTTTTCATGTCATTTTCATGCTTTGGAGATAGCCATGATTTCTTACCATTATGCATGTGACTAATTAGCCTCGAATATTGATTAATTGAAACTTTTGTTGTGTCATTGAGCATGTGTGCATACAAATGGGTGTTGCCATGACTGGTGCATGATGTTTCGGTGTAATTTATGTGAACCGCTTAAGGTCGGTGGCATCATTTTCTGCCTATTAGCTGTACTGCTTGTAGCCCTGCTGATAAGGCCATTTTCTGTTGTTTAGGGGGTGTTGGCAAAAACAGCCATAACTCTGGGATCGATGATCAACCAGGTGTGAAACTTCACATTGTGATAGGTGAATGTCCCATATACTTTGCGGCTTAGGCCAATTGGGAATCTGGTCCATTGACCTTCTATTGAAGGACGCATATTGGTATTTCTATGAAAATTAGTTTTGGTGCTGGGAAATGCCCACCGTGTAGACCTGTGTCACAATGCAAAGTCATGCATCACCAAGCAAAGCAGTGACGCAATTAAGTTAAATTTACGGTTGAATGGGCGCACATGTGCGTGCTGTTGTCATGGCGAATTTTAAGGTGTTTGGGGCAGTTTTAGTGTGGTTTTGAGCTATTCCAATTAGGTAGTAACTTGCTGGTGGGTGCTGCTGAAATTTATGTTGAAAATGGAGCAAAAAAATCAGGCTGTGTTTGTGGCAAAATGAATCGTTTAAGTGTCCAATCATTTGTGATTTTATGAAAGATCCATTTCATATCTACAAATTTTGATCAAAATTAGTCTCCGAAAAAATGGTTTAGCCACCCCCCTAGGGCCATTTGCCCCCCTGGTTACTCAATATTTTGGTTAAAAGAGCAAGCAAAAATGGAACTGGATTTTGCAGAAAAATGAATCGTTCAACTACCCACTCATTTGCATTTTTTTGTAAGTTCCAACTCTTCTCTATGCGATGGCATCAAATTTAGTTGCTGAAAAAGTGTCAATGCCCTCCCCCAAGGGCTGGGTATAGGACGCATATTGGTATTTCTATGAAAATTAGTTTTGGTGCTGGGAAATGCCCACCGTGTAGACCTGTGTCACAATGCAAAGTCATGCATCACCAAGCAAAGCAGTGACGCAATTAAGTTAAATTTACGGTTGAATGGGCGCACATGTGCGTGCTGTTGTCATGGCGAATTTTAAGGTGTTTGGGGCAGTTTTAGTGTGGTTTTGAGCTATTCCAATTAGGTAGTAACTTGCTGGTGGGTGCTGCTGAAATTTATGTTGAAAATGGAGCAAAAAAATCAGGCTGTGTTTGTGGCAAAATGAATCGTTTAAGTGTCCAATCATTTGTGATTTTATGAAAGATCCATTTCATATCTACAAATTTTGATCAAAATTAGTCTCCGAAAAAATGGTTTAGCCACCCCCCTAGGGCCATTTGCCCCCCTGGTTACTCAATATTTTGGTTAAAAGAGCAAGCAAAAATGGAACTGGATTTTGCAGAAAAATGAATCGTTCAACTACCCACTCATTTGCATTTTTTTGTAAGTTCCAACTCTTCTCTATGCGATGGCATCAAATTTAGTTGCTGAAAAAGTGTCAATGCCCTCCCCCAAGGGCTGGGTATACCCCCCTGTTGGTCATATGATCTTCCAGGAGGCCCAAAAAGTCCTTGCTCTGTACAGTCTCATCCAGGAGCAATTTTTTTTTTTTCAACTTTGAAGAATTCCAGGTCCCTATGTAAGTCACAAGACCCATCAACGGTCATTGGGAAACAAGCGGAACAGTCGCTAGGTGCATTACAGCCGAGGGCCTTGAACACAGGATTTCTCCTATCTAATACCCATATAGGTCCTTAAGGCGAAATGTCAAATTTTTTAAATGGTGAAATAGACATTAAATTTACACTGAAATATGTTTATTTATGTAAGTTAAACATCATAGGAGGATTTTAAACCAGCTCCAGTCATCAGTCGCCACCTAGTGACAAAAATGAATTTTTTCAATGCCCTAATGTACATAAAGTATGGGGTCTGTTGCTTGACTTTCAGCTTTCAAACAACTTGAAATATAGCTTAAAATGCATGCATTTCCTCTATTGTCATTCCGCAACACATTTTGAGTCATTTATAACACATAGTTTTTGCAATGTATTGTTCATTCGTCATGGCATTTGTTGCATGTGCTGTCTTTCACAGCATCCATTCTTTTGTTGACCTATTTTGCAAAATCTTGAATTAAAGGCTTTTTCATCTTGTTTAGTCATAATACATGAAATATAATTATTTTGTGGCCTAAGTACTGTATTTATTGCCACAGAAAGAAGTGGTCCAATGCCGGTGGGTGATACTTCAGACGAAAGGATTCCAATAAACCCACTGCTGAAACTGCCGCAACCAACAATGTATTTCCTGTATGTACTGCACTTGTTGACATGTACAGTAGTTCCTATTTGTGTTTGGGCCATTAAATTTCAATACAAAACACTTTGCAAGGTCTTGTGGGCCACTTAACAGCACTTTTTTCATGTCATTTTCATGCTTTGGAGATAGCCATGATTTCTTACCATTATGCATGTGACTAATTAGCCTCGAATATTGATTAATTGAAACTTTTGTTGTGTCATTGAGCATGTGTGCATACAAATGGGTGTTGCCATGACTGGTGCATGATGTTTCGGTGTAATTTATGTGAACCGCTTAAGGTCGGTGGCATCATTTTCTGCCTATTAGCTGTACTGCTTGTAGCCCTGCTGATAAGGCCATTTTCTGTTGTTTAGGGGGTGTTGGCAAAAACAGCCATAACTCTGGGATCGATGATCAACCAGGTGTGAAACTTCACATTGTGATAGGTGAATGTCCCATATACTTTGCGGCTTAGGCCAATTGGGAATCTGGTCCATTGACCTTCTATTGAAGGACGCATATTGGTATTTCTATGAAAATTAGTTTTGGTGCTGGGAAATGCCCACCGTGTAGACCTGTGTCACAATGCAAAGTCATGCATCACCAAGCAAAGCAGTGACGCAATTAAGTTAAATTTACGGTTGAATGGGCGCACATGTGCGTGCTGTTGTCATGGCGAATTTTAAGGTGTTTGGGGCAGTTTTAGTGTGGTTTTGAGCTATTCCAATTAGGTAGTAACTTGCTGGTGGGTGCTGCTGAAATTTATGTTGAAAATGGAGCAAAAAAATCAGGCTGTGTTTGTGGCAAAATGAATCGTTTAAGTGTCCAATCATTTGTGATTTTATGAAAGATCCATTTCATATCTACAAATTTTGATCAAAATTAGTCTCCGAAAAAATGGTTTAGCCACCCCCCTAGGGCCATTTGCCCCCCTGGTTACTCAATATTTTGGTTAAAAGAGCAAGCAAAAATGGAACTGGATTTTGCAGAAAAATGAATCGTTCAACTACCCACTCATTTGCATTTTTTTGTAAGTTCCAACTCTTCTCTATGCGATGGCATCAAATTTAGTTGCTGAAAAAGTGTCAATGCCCTCCCCCAAGGGCTGGGTATACCCCCCTGTTGGTCATATGATCTTCCAGGAGGCCCAAAAAGTCCTTGCTCTGTACAGTCTCATCCAGGAGCAATTTTTTTTTTTTCAACTTTGAAGAATTCCAGGTCCCTATGTAAGTCACAAGACCCATCAACGGTCATTGGGAAACAAGCGGAACAGTCGCTAGGTGCATTACAGCCGAGGGCCTTGAACACAGGATTTCTCCTATCTAATACCCATATAGGTCCTTAAGGCGAAATGTCAAATTTTTTAAATGGTGAAATAGACATTAAATTTACACTGAAATATGTTTATTTATGTAAGTTAAACATCATAGGAGGATTTTAAACCAGCTCCAGTCATCAGTCGCCACCTAGTGACAAAAATGAATTTTTTCAATGCCCTAATGTACATAAAGTATGGGGTCTGTTGCTTGACTTTCAGCTTTCAAACAACTTGAAATATAGCTTAAAATGCATGCATTTCCTCTATTGTCATTCCGCAACACATTTTGAGTCATTTATAACACATAGTTTTTGCAATGTATTGTTCATTCGTCATGGCATTTGTTGCATGTGCTGTCTTTCACAGCATCCATTCTTTTGTTGACCTATTTTGCAAAATCTTGAATTAAAGGCTTTTTCATCTTGTTTAGTCATAATACATGAAATATAATTATTTTGTGGCCTAAGTACTGTATTTATTGCCACAGAAAGAAGTGGTCCAATGCCGGTGGGTGATACTTCAGACGAAAGGATTCCAATAAACCCACTGCTGAAACTGCCGCAACCAACAATGTATTTCCTGTATGTACTGCACTTGTTGACATGTACAGTAGTTCCTATTTGTGTTTGGGCCATTAAATTTCAATACAAAACACTTTGCAAGGTCTTGTGGGCCACTTAACAGCACTTTTTTCATGTCATTTTCATGCTTTGGAGATAGCCATGATTTCTTACCATTATGCATGTGACTAATTAGCCTCGAATATTGATTAATTGAAACTTTTGTTGTGTCATTGAGCATGTGTGCATACAAATGGGTGTTGCCATGACTGGTGCATGATGTTTCGGTGTAATTTATGTGAACCGCTTAAGGTCGGTGGCATCATTTTCTGCCTATTAGCTGTACTGCTTGTAGCCCTGCTGATAAGGCCATTTTCTGTTGTTTAGGGGGTGTTGGCAAAAACAGCCATAACTCTGGGATCGATGATCAACCAGGTGTGAAACTTCACATTGTGATAGGTGAATGTCCCATATACTTTGCGGCTTAGGCCAATTGGGAATCTGGTCCATTGACCTTCTATTGAAGGACGCATATTGGTATTTCTATGAAAATTAGTTTTGGTGCTGGGAAATGCCCACCGTGTAGACCTGTGTCACAATGCAAAGTCATGCATCACCAAGCAAAGCAGTGACGCAATTAAGTTAAATTTACGGTTGAATGGGCGCACATGTGCGTGCTGTTGTCATGGCGAATTTTAAGGTGTTTGGGGCAGTTTTAGTGTGGTTTTGAGCTATTCCAATTAGGTAGTAACTTGCTGGTGGGTGCTGCTGAAATTTATGTTGAAAATGGAGCAAAAAAATCAGGCTGTGTTTGTGGCAAAATGAATCGTTTAAGTGTCCAATCATTTGTGATTTTATGAAAGATCCATTTCATATCTACAAATTTTGATCAAAATTAGTCTCCGAAAAAATGGTTTAGCCACCCCCCTAGGGCCATTTGCCCCCCTGGTTACTCAATATTTTGGTTAAAAGAGCAAGCAAAAATGGAACTGGATTTTGCAGAAAAATGAATCGTTCAACTACCCACTCATTTGCATTTTTTTGTAAGTTCCAACTCTTCTCTATGCGATGGCATCAAATTTAGTTGCTGAAAAAGTGTCAATGCCCTCCCCCAAGGGCTGGGTATAGGACGCATATTGGTATTTCTATGAAAATTAGTTTTGGTGCTGGGAAATGCCCACCGTGTAGACCTGTGTCACAATGCAAAGTCATGCATCACCAAGCAAAGCAGTGACGCAATTAAGTTAAATTTACGGTTGAATGGGCGCACATGTGCGTGCTGTTGTCATGGCGAATTTTAAGGTGTTTGGGGCAGTTTTAGTGTGGTTTTGAGCTATTCCAATTAGGTAGTAACTTGCTGGTGGGTGCTGCTGAAATTTATGTTGAAAATGGAGCAAAAAAATCAGGCTGTGTTTGTGGCAAAATGAATCGTTTAAGTGTCCAATCATTTGTGATTTTATGAAAGATCCATTTCATATCTACAAATTTTGATCAAAATTAGTCTCCGAAAAAATGGTTTAGCCACCCCCCTAGGGCCATTTGCCCCCCTGGTTACTCAATATTTTGGTTAAAAGAGCAAGCAAAAATGGAACTGGATTTTGCAGAAAAATGAATCGTTCAACTACCCACTCATTTGCATTTTTTTGTAAGTTCCAACTCTTCTCTATGCGATGGCATCAAATTTAGTTGCTGAAAAAGTGTCAATGCCCTCCCCCAAGGGCTGGGTATACCCCCCTGTTGGTCATATGATCTTCCAGGAGGCCCAAAAAGTCCTTGCTCTGTACAGTCTCATCCAGGAGCAATTTTTTTTTTTTCAACTTTGAAGAATTCCAGGTCCCTATGTAAGTCACAAGACCCATCAACGGTCATTGGGAAACAAGCGGAACAGTCGCTAGGTGCATTACAGCCGAGGGCCTTGAACACAGGATTTCTCCTATCTAATACCCATATAGGTCCTTAAGGCGAAATGTCAAATTTTTTAAATGGTGAAATAGACATTAAATTTACACTGAAATATGTTTATTTATGTAAGTTAAACATCATAGGAGGATTTTAAACCAGCTCCAGTCATCAGTCGCCACCTAGTGACAAAAATGAATTTTTTCAATGCCCTAATGTACATAAAGTATGGGGTCTGTTGCTTGACTTTCAGCTTTCAAACAACTTGAAATATAGCTTAAAATGCATGCATTTCCTCTATTGTCATTCCGCAACACATTTTGAGTCATTTATAACACATAGTTTTTGCAATGTATTGTTCATTCGTCATGGCATTTGTTGCATGTGCTGTCTTTCACAGCATCCATTCTTTTGTTGACCTATTTTGCAAAATCTTGAATTAAAGGCTTTTTCATCTTGTTTAGTCATAATACATGAAATATAATTATTTTGTGGCCTAAGTACTGTATTTATTGCCACAGAAAGAAGTGGTCCAATGCCGGTGGGTGATACTTCAGACGAAAGGATTCCAATAAACCCACTGCTGAAACTGCCGCAACCAACAATGTATTTCCTGTATGTACTGCACTTGTTGACATGTACAGTAGTTCCTATTTGTGTTTGGGCCATTAAATTTCAATACAAAACACTTTGCAAGGTCTTGTGGGCCACTTAACAGCACTTTTTTCATGTCATTTTCATGCTTTGGAGATAGCCATGATTTCTTACCATTATGCATGTGACTAATTAGCCTCGAATATTGATTAATTGAAACTTTTGTTGTGTCATTGAGCATGTGTGCATACAAATGGGTGTTGCCATGACTGGTGCATGATGTTTCGGTGTAATTTATGTGAACCGCTTAAGGTCGGTGGCATCATTTTCTGCCTATTAGCTGTACTGCTTGTAGCCCTGCTGATAAGGCCATTTTCTGTTGTTTAGGGGGTGTTGGCAAAAACAGCCATAACTCTGGGATCGATGATCAACCAGGTGTGAAACTTCACATTGTGATAGGTGAATGTCCCATATACTTTGCGGCTTAGGCCAATTGGGAATCTGGTCCATTGACCTTCTATTGAAGGACGCATATTGGTATTTCTATGAAAATTAGTTTTGGTGCTGGGAAATGCCCACCGTGTAGACCTGTGTCACAATGCAAAGTCATGCATCACCAAGCAAAGCAGTGACGCAATTAAGTTAAATTTACGGTTGAATGGGCGCACATGTGCGTGCTGTTGTCATGGCGAATTTTAAGGTGTTTGGGGCAGTTTTAGTGTGGTTTTGAGCTATTCCAATTAGGTAGTAACTTGCTGGTGGGTGCTGCTGAAATTTATGTTGAAAATGGAGCAAAAAAATCAGGCTGTGTTTGTGGCAAAATGAATCGTTTAAGTGTCCAATCATTTGTGATTTTATGAAAGATCCATTTCATATCTACAAATTTTGATCAAAATTAGTCTCCGAAAAAATGGTTTAGCCACCCCCCTAGGGCCATTTGCCCCCCTGGTTACTCAATATTTTGGTTAAAAGAGCAAGCAAAAATGGAACTGGATTTTGCAGAAAAATGAATCGTTCAACTACCCACTCATTTGCATTTTTTTGTAAGTTCCAACTCTTCTCTATGCGATGGCATCAAATTTAGTTGCTGAAAAAGTGTCAATGCCCTCCCCCAAGGGCTGGGTATACCCCCCTGTTGGTCATATGATCTTCCAGGAGGCCCAAAAAGTCCTTGCTCTGTACAGTCTCATCCAGGAGCAATTTTTTTTTTTTCAACTTTGAAGAATTCCAGGTCCCTATGTAAGTCACAAGACCCATCAACGGTCATTGGGAAACAAGCGGAACAGTCGCTAGGTGCATTACAGCCGAGGGCCTTGAACACAGGATTTCTCCTATCTAATACCCATATAGGTCCTTAAGGCGAAATGTCAAATTTTTTAAATGGTGAAATAGACATTAAATTTACACTGAAATATGTTTATTTATGTAAGTTAAACATCATAGGAGGATTTTAAACCAGCTCCAGTCATCAGTCGCCACCTAGTGACAAAAATGAATTTTTTCAATGCCCTAATGTACATAAAGTATGGGGTCTGTTGCTTGACTTTCAGCTTTCAAACAACTTGAAATATAGCTTAAAATGCATGCATTTCCTCTATTGTCATTCCGCAACACATTTTGAGTCATTTATAACACATAGTTTTTGCAATGTATTGTTCATTCGTCATGGCATTTGTTGCATGTGCTGTCTTTCACAGCATCCATTCTTTTGTTGACCTATTTTGCAAAATCTTGAATTAAAGGCTTTTTCATCTTGTTTAGTCATAATACATGAAATATAATTATTTTGTGGCCTAAGTACTGTATTTATTGCCACAGAAAGAAGTGGTCCAATGCCGGTGGGTGATACTTCAGACGAAAGGATTCCAATAAACCCACTGCTGAAACTGCCGCAACCAACAATGTATTTCCTGTATGTACTGCACTTGTTGACATGTACAGTAGTTCCTATTTGTGTTTGGGCCATTAAATTTCAATACAAAACACTTTGCAAGGTCTTGTGGGCCACTTAACAGCACTTTTTTCATGTCATTTTCATGCTTTGGAGATAGCCATGATTTCTTACCATTATGCATGTGACTAATTAGCCTCGAATATTGATTAATTGAAACTTTTGTTGTGTCATTGAGCATGTGTGCATACAAATGGGTGTTGCCATGACTGGTGCATGATGTTTCGGTGTAATTTATGTGAACCGCTTAAGGTCGGTGGCATCATTTTCTGCCTATTAGCTGTACTGCTTGTAGCCCTGCTGATAAGGCCATTTTCTGTTGTTTAGGGGGTGTTGGCAAAAACAGCCATAACTCTGGGATCGATGATCAACCAGGTGTGAAACTTCACATTGTGATAGGTGAATGTCCCATATACTTTGCGGCTTAGGCCAATTGGGAATCTGGTCCATTGACCTTCTATTGAAGGACGCATATTGGTATTTCTATGAAAATTAGTTTTGGTGCTGGGAAATGCCCACCGTGTAGACCTGTGTCACAATGCAAAGTCATGCATCACCAAGCAAAGCAGTGACGCAATTAAGTTAAATTTACGGTTGAATGGGCGCACATGTGCGTGCTGTTGTCATGGCGAATTTTAAGGTGTTTGGGGCAGTTTTAGTGTGGTTTTGAGCTATTCCAATTAGGTAGTAACTTGCTGGTGGGTGCTGCTGAAATTTATGTTGAAAATGGAGCAAAAAAATCAGGCTGTGTTTGTGGCAAAATGAATCGTTTAAGTGTCCAATCATTTGTGATTTTATGAAAGATCCATTTCATATCTACAAATTTTGATCAAAATTAGTCTCCGAAAAAATGGTTTAGCCACCCCCCTAGGGCCATTTGCCCCCCTGGTTACTCAATATTTTGGTTAAAAGAGCAAGCAAAAATGGAACTGGATTTTGCAGAAAAATGAATCGTTCAACTACCCACTCATTTGCATTTTTTTGTAAGTTCCAACTCTTCTCTATGCGATGGCATCAAATTTAGTTGCTGAAAAAGTGTCAATGCCCTCCCCCAAGGGCTGGGTATACCCCCCTGTTGGTCATATGATCTTCCAGGAGGCCCAAAAAGTCCTTGCTCTGTACAGTCTCATCCAGGAGCAATTTTTTTTTTTTCAACTTTGAAGAATTCCAGGTCCCTATGTAAGTCACAAGACCCATCAACGGTCATTGGGAAACAAGCGGAACAGTCGCTAGGTGCATTACAGCCGAGGGCCTTGAACACAGGATTTCTCCTATCTAATACCCATATAGGTCCTTAAGGCGAAATGTCAAATTTTTTAAATGGTGAAATAGACATTAAATTTACACTGAAATATGTTTATTTATGTAAGTTAAACATCATAGGAGGATTTTAAACCAGCTCCAGTCATCAGTCGCCACCTAGTGACAAAAATGAATTTTTTCAATGCCCTAATGTACATAAAGTATGGGGTCTGTTGCTTGACTTTCAGCTTTCAAACAACTTGAAATATAGCTTAAAATGCATGCATTTCCTCTATTGTCATTCCGCAACACATTTTGAGTCATTTATAACACATAGTTTTTGCAATGTATTGTTCATTCGTCATGGCATTTGTTGCATGTGCTGTCTTTCACAGCATCCATTCTTTTGTTGACCTATTTTGCAAAATCTTGAATTAAAGGCTTTTTCATCTTGTTTAGTCATAATACATGAAATATAATTATTTTGTGGCCTAAGTACTGTATTTATTGCCACAGAAAGAAGTGGTCCAATGCCGGTGGGTGATACTTCAGACGAAAGGATTCCAATAAACCCACTGCTGAAACTGCCGCAACCAACAATGTATTTCCTGTATGTACTGCACTTGTTGACATGTACAGTAGTTCCTATTTGTGTTTGGGCCATTAAATTTCAATACAAAACACTTTGCAAGGTCTTGTGGGCCACTTAACAGCACTTTTTTCATGTCATTTTCATGCTTTGGAGATAGCCATGATTTCTTACCATTATGCATGTGACTAATTAGCCTCGAATATTGATTAATTGAAACTTTTGTTGTGTCATTGAGCATGTGTGCATACAAATGGGTGTTGCCATGACTGGTGCATGATGTTTCGGTGTAATTTATGTGAACCGCTTAAGGTCGGTGGCATCATTTTCTGCCTATTAGCTGTACTGCTTGTAGCCCTGCTGATAAGGCCATTTTCTGTTGTTTAGGGGGTGTTGGCAAAAACAGCCATAACTCTGGGATCGATGATCAACCAGGTGTGAAACTTCACATTGTGATAGGTGAATGTCCCATATACTTTGCGGCTTAGGCCAATTGGGAATCTGGTCCATTGACCTTCTATTGAAGGACGCATATTGGTATTTCTATGAAAATTAGTTTTGGTGCTGGGAAATGCCCACCGTGTAGACCTGTGTCACAATGCAAAGTCATGCATCACCAAGCAAAGCAGTGACGCAATTAAGTTAAATTTACGGTTGAATGGGCGCACATGTGCGTGCTGTTGTCATGGCGAATTTTAAGGTGTTTGGGGCAGTTTTAGTGTGGTTTTGAGCTATTCCAATTAGGTAGTAACTTGCTGGTGGGTGCTGCTGAAATTTATGTTGAAAATGGAGCAAAAAAATCAGGCTGTGTTTGTGGCAAAATGAATCGTTTAAGTGTCCAATCATTTGTGATTTTATGAAAGATCCATTTCATATCTACAAATTTTGATCAAAATTAGTCTCCGAAAAAATGGTTTAGCCACCCCCCTAGGGCCATTTGCCCCCCTGGTTACTCAATATTTTGGTTAAAAGAGCAAGCAAAAATGGAACTGGATTTTGCAGAAAAATGAATCGTTCAACTACCCACTCATTTGCATTTTTTTGTAAGTTCCAACTCTTCTCTATGCGATGGCATCAAATTTAGTTGCTGAAAAAGTGTCAATGCCCTCCCCCAAGGGCTGGGTATAGGACGCATATTGGTATTTCTATGAAAATTAGTTTTGGTGCTGGGAAATGCCCACCGTGTAGACCTGTGTCACAATGCAAAGTCATGCATCACCAAGCAAAGCAGTGACGCAATTAAGTTAAATTTACGGTTGAATGGGCGCACATGTGCGTGCTGTTGTCATGGCGAATTTTAAGGTGTTTGGGGCAGTTTTAGTGTGGTTTTGAGCTATTCCAATTAGGTAGTAACTTGCTGGTGGGTGCTGCTGAAATTTATGTTGAAAATGGAGCAAAAAAATCAGGCTGTGTTTGTGGCAAAATGAATCGTTTAAGTGTCCAATCATTTGTGATTTTATGAAAGATCCATTTCATATCTACAAATTTTGATCAAAATTAGTCTCCGAAAAAATGGTTTAGCCACCCCCCTAGGGCCATTTGCCCCCCTGGTTACTCAATATTTTGGTTAAAAGAGCAAGCAAAAATGGAACTGGATTTTGCAGAAAAATGAATCGTTCAACTACCCACTCATTTGCATTTTTTTGTAAGTTCCAACTCTTCTCTATGCGATGGCATCAAATTTAGTTGCTGAAAAAGTGTCAATGCCCTCCCCCAAGGGCTGGGTATACCCCCCTGTTGGTCATATGATCTTCCAGGAGGCCCAAAAAGTCCTTGCTCTGTACAGTCTCATCCAGGAGCAATTTTTTTTTTTTCAACTTTGAAGAATTCCAGGTCCCTATGTAAGTCACAAGACCCATCAACGGTCATTGGGAAACAAGCGGAACAGTCGCTAGGTGCATTACAGCCGAGGGCCTTGAACACAGGATTTCTCCTATCTAATACCCATATAGGTCCTTAAGGCGAAATGTCAAATTTTTTAAATGGTGAAATAGACATTAAATTTACACTGAAATATGTTTATTTATGTAAGTTAAACATCATAGGAGGATTTTAAACCAGCTCCAGTCATCAGTCGCCACCTAGTGACAAAAATGAATTTTTTCAATGCCCTAATGTACATAAAGTATGGGGTCTGTTGCTTGACTTTCAGCTTTCAAACAACTTGAAATATAGCTTAAAATGCATGCATTTCCTCTATTGTCATTCCGCAACACATTTTGAGTCATTTATAACACATAGTTTTTGCAATGTATTGTTCATTCGTCATGGCATTTGTTGCATGTGCTGTCTTTCACAGCATCCATTCTTTTGTTGACCTATTTTGCAAAATCTTGAATTAAAGGCTTTTTCATCTTGTTTAGTCATAATACATGAAATATAATTATTTTGTGGCCTAAGTACTGTATTTATTGCCACAGAAAGAAGTGGTCCAATGCCGGTGGGTGATACTTCAGACGAAAGGATTCCAATAAACCCACTGCTGAAACTGCCGCAACCAACAATGTATTTCCTGTATGTACTGCACTTGTTGACATGTACAGTAGTTCCTATTTGTGTTTGGGCCATTAAATTTCAATACAAAACACTTTGCAAGGTCTTGTGGGCCACTTAACAGCACTTTTTTCATGTCATTTTCATGCTTTGGAGATAGCCATGATTTCTTACCATTATGCATGTGACTAATTAGCCTCGAATATTGATTAATTGAAACTTTTGTTGTGTCATTGAGCATGTGTGCATACAAATGGGTGTTGCCATGACTGGTGCATGATGTTTCGGTGTAATTTATGTGAACCGCTTAAGGTCGGTGGCATCATTTTCTGCCTATTAGCTGTACTGCTTGTAGCCCTGCTGATAAGGCCATTTTCTGTTGTTTAGGGGGTGTTGGCAAAAACAGCCATAACTCTGGGATCGATGATCAACCAGGTGTGAAACTTCACATTGTGATAGGTGAATGTCCCATATACTTTGCGGCTTAGGCCAATTGGGAATCTGGTCCATTGACCTTCTATTGAAGGACGCATATTGGTATTTCTATGAAAATTAGTTTTGGTGCTGGGAAATGCCCACCGTGTAGACCTGTGTCACAATGCAAAGTCATGCATCACCAAGCAAAGCAGTGACGCAATTAAGTTAAATTTACGGTTGAATGGGCGCACATGTGCGTGCTGTTGTCATGGCGAATTTTAAGGTGTTTGGGGCAGTTTTAGTGTGGTTTTGAGCTATTCCAATTAGGTAGTAACTTGCTGGTGGGTGCTGCTGAAATTTATGTTGAAAATGGAGCAAAAAAATCAGGCTGTGTTTGTGGCAAAATGAATCGTTTAAGTGTCCAATCATTTGTGATTTTATGAAAGATCCATTTCATATCTACAAATTTTGATCAAAATTAGTCTCCGAAAAAATGGTTTAGCCACCCCCCTAGGGCCATTTGCCCCCCTGGTTACTCAATATTTTGGTTAAAAGAGCAAGCAAAAATGGAACTGGATTTTGCAGAAAAATGAATCGTTCAACTACCCACTCATTTGCATTTTTTTGTAAGTTCCAACTCTTCTCTATGCGATGGCATCAAATTTAGTTGCTGAAAAAGTGTCAATGCCCTCCCCCAAGGGCTGGGTATACCCCCCTGTTGGTCATATGATCTTCCAGGAGGCCCAAAAAGTCCTTGCTCTGTACAGTCTCATCCAGGAGCAATTTTTTTTTTTTCAACTTTGAAGAATTCCAGGTCCCTATGTAAGTCACAAGACCCATCAACGGTCATTGGGAAACAAGCGGAACAGTCGCTAGGTGCATTACAGCCGAGGGCCTTGAACACAGGATTTCTCCTATCTAATACCCATATAGGTCCTTAAGGCGAAATGTCAAATTTTTTAAATGGTGAAATAGACATTAAATTTACACTGAAATATGTTTATTTATGTAAGTTAAACATCATAGGAGGATTTTAAACCAGCTCCAGTCATCAGTCGCCACCTAGTGACAAAAATGAATTTTTTCAATGCCCTAATGTACATAAAGTATGGGGTCTGTTGCTTGACTTTCAGCTTTCAAACAACTTGAAATATAGCTTAAAATGCATGCATTTCCTCTATTGTCATTCCGCAACACATTTTGAGTCATTTATAACACATAGTTTTTGCAATGTATTGTTCATTCGTCATGGCATTTGTTGCATGTGCTGTCTTTCACAGCATCCATTCTTTTGTTGACCTATTTTGCAAAATCTTGAATTAAAGGCTTTTTCATCTTGTTTAGTCATAATACATGAAATATAATTATTTTGTGGCCTAAGTACTGTATTTATTGCCACAGAAAGAAGTGGTCCAATGCCGGTGGGTGATACTTCAGACGAAAGGATTCCAATAAACCCACTGCTGAAACTGCCGCAACCAACAATGTATTTCCTGTATGTACTGCACTTGTTGACATGTACAGTAGTTCCTATTTGTGTTTGGGCCATTAAATTTCAATACAAAACACTTTGCAAGGTCTTGTGGGCCACTTAACAGCACTTTTTTCATGTCATTTTCATGCTTTGGAGATAGCCATGATTTCTTACCATTATGCATGTGACTAATTAGCCTCGAATATTGATTAATTGAAACTTTTGTTGTGTCATTGAGCATGTGTGCATACAAATGGGTGTTGCCATGACTGGTGCATGATGTTTCGGTGTAATTTATGTGAACCGCTTAAGGTCGGTGGCATCATTTTCTGCCTATTAGCTGTACTGCTTGTAGCCCTGCTGATAAGGCCATTTTCTGTTGTTTAGGGGGTGTTGGCAAAAACAGCCATAACTCTGGGATCGATGATCAACCAGGTGTGAAACTTCACATTGTGATAGGTGAATGTCCCATATACTTTGCGGCTTAGGCCAATTGGGAATCTGGTCCATTGACCTTCTATTGAAGGACGCATATTGGTATTTCTATGAAAATTAGTTTTGGTGCTGGGAAATGCCCACCGTGTAGACCTGTGTCACAATGCAAAGTCATGCATCACCAAGCAAAGCAGTGACGCAATTAAGTTAAATTTACGGTTGAATGGGCGCACATGTGCGTGCTGTTGTCATGGCGAATTTTAAGGTGTTTGGGGCAGTTTTAGTGTGGTTTTGAGCTATTCCAATTAGGTAGTAACTTGCTGGTGGGTGCTGCTGAAATTTATGTTGAAAATGGAGCAAAAAAATCAGGCTGTGTTTGTGGCAAAATGAATCGTTTAAGTGTCCAATCATTTGTGATTTTATGAAAGATCCATTTCATATCTACAAATTTTGATCAAAATTAGTCTCCGAAAAAATGGTTTAGCCACCCCCCTAGGGCCATTTGCCCCCCTGGTTACTCAATATTTTGGTTAAAAGAGCAAGCAAAAATGGAACTGGATTTTGCAGAAAAATGAATCGTTCAACTACCCACTCATTTGCATTTTTTTGTAAGTTCCAACTCTTCTCTATGCGATGGCATCAAATTTAGTTGCTGAAAAAGTGTCAATGCCCTCCCCCAAGGGCTGGGTATAGGACGCATATTGGTATTTCTATGAAAATTAGTTTTGGTGCTGGGAAATGCCCACCGTGTAGACCTGTGTCACAATGCAAAGTCATGCATCACCAAGCAAAGCAGTGACGCAATTAAGTTAAATTTACGGTTGAATGGGCGCACATGTGCGTGCTGTTGTCATGGCGAATTTTAAGGTGTTTGGGGCAGTTTTAGTGTGGTTTTGAGCTATTCCAATTAGGTAGTAACTTGCTGGTGGGTGCTGCTGAAATTTATGTTGAAAATGGAGCAAAAAAATCAGGCTGTGTTTGTGGCAAAATGAATCGTTTAAGTGTCCAATCATTTGTGATTTTATGAAAGATCCATTTCATATCTACAAATTTTGATCAAAATTAGTCTCCGAAAAAATGGTTTAGCCACCCCCCTAGGGCCATTTGCCCCCCTGGTTACTCAATATTTTGGTTAAAAGAGCAAGCAAAAATGGAACTGGATTTTGCAGAAAAATGAATCGTTCAACTACCCACTCATTTGCATTTTTTTGTAAGTTCCAACTCTTCTCTATGCGATGGCATCAAATTTAGTTGCTGAAAAAGTGTCAATGCCCTCCCCCAAGGGCTGGGTATACCCCCCTGTTGGTCATATGATCTTCCAGGAGGCCCAAAAAGTCCTTGCTCTGTACAGTCTCATCCAGGAGCAATTTTTTTTTTTTCAACTTTGAAGAATTCCAGGTCCCTATGTAAGTCACAAGACCCATCAACGGTCATTGGGAAACAAGCGGAACAGTCGCTAGGTGCATTACAGCCGAGGGCCTTGAACACAGGATTTCTCCTATCTAATACCCATATAGGTCCTTAAGGCGAAATGTCAAATTTTTTAAATGGTGAAATAGACATTAAATTTACACTGAAATATGTTTATTTATGTAAGTTAAACATCATAGGAGGATTTTAAACCAGCTCCAGTCATCAGTCGCCACCTAGTGACAAAAATGAATTTTTTCAATGCCCTAATGTACATAAAGTATGGGGTCTGTTGCTTGACTTTCAGCTTTCAAACAACTTGAAATATAGCTTAAAATGCATGCATTTCCTCTATTGTCATTCCGCAACACATTTTGAGTCATTTATAACACATAGTTTTTGCAATGTATTGTTCATTCGTCATGGCATTTGTTGCATGTGCTGTCTTTCACAGCATCCATTCTTTTGTTGACCTATTTTGCAAAATCTTGAATTAAAGGCTTTTTCATCTTGTTTAGTCATAATACATGAAATATAATTATTTTGTGGCCTAAGTACTGTATTTATTGCCACAGAAAGAAGTGGTCCAATGCCGGTGGGTGATACTTCAGACGAAAGGATTCCAATAAACCCACTGCTGAAACTGCCGCAACCAACAATGTATTTCCTGTATGTACTGCACTTGTTGACATGTACAGTAGTTCCTATTTGTGTTTGGGCCATTAAATTTCAATACAAAACACTTTGCAAGGTCTTGTGGGCCACTTAACAGCACTTTTTTCATGTCATTTTCATGCTTTGGAGATAGCCATGATTTCTTACCATTATGCATGTGACTAATTAGCCTCGAATATTGATTAATTGAAACTTTTGTTGTGTCATTGAGCATGTGTGCATACAAATGGGTGTTGCCATGACTGGTGCATGATGTTTCGGTGTAATTTATGTGAACCGCTTAAGGTCGGTGGCATCATTTTCTGCCTATTAGCTGTACTGCTTGTAGCCCTGCTGATAAGGCCATTTTCTGTTGTTTAGGGGGTGTTGGCAAAAACAGCCATAACTCTGGGATCGATGATCAACCAGGTGTGAAACTTCACATTGTGATAGGTGAATGTCCCATATACTTTGCGGCTTAGGCCAATTGGGAATCTGGTCCATTGACCTTCTATTGAAGGACGCATATTGGTATTTCTATGAAAATTAGTTTTGGTGCTGGGAAATGCCCACCGTGTAGACCTGTGTCACAATGCAAAGTCATGCATCACCAAGCAAAGCAGTGACGCAATTAAGTTAAATTTACGGTTGAATGGGCGCACATGTGCGTGCTGTTGTCATGGCGAATTTTAAGGTGTTTGGGGCAGTTTTAGTGTGGTTTTGAGCTATTCCAATTAGGTAGTAACTTGCTGGTGGGTGCTGCTGAAATTTATGTTGAAAATGGAGCAAAAAAATCAGGCTGTGTTTGTGGCAAAATGAATCGTTTAAGTGTCCAATCATTTGTGATTTTATGAAAGATCCATTTCATATCTACAAATTTTGATCAAAATTAGTCTCCGAAAAAATGGTTTAGCCACCCCCCTAGGGCCATTTGCCCCCCTGGTTACTCAATATTTTGGTTAAAAGAGCAAGCAAAAATGGAACTGGATTTTGCAGAAAAATGAATCGTTCAACTACCCACTCATTTGCATTTTTTTGTAAGTTCCAACTCTTCTCTATGCGATGGCATCAAATTTAGTTGCTGAAAAAGTGTCAATGCCCTCCCCCAAGGGCTGGGTATACCCCCCTGTTGGTCATATGATCTTCCAGGAGGCCCAAAAAGTCCTTGCTCTGTACAGTCTCATCCAGGAGCAATTTTTTTTTTTTCAACTTTGAAGAATTCCAGGTCCCTATGTAAGTCACAAGACCCATCAACGGTCATTGGGAAACAAGCGGAACAGTCGCTAGGTGCATTACAGCCGAGGGCCTTGAACACAGGATTTCTCCTATCTAATACCCATATAGGTCCTTAAGGCGAAATGTCAAATTTTTTAAATGGTGAAATAGACATTAAATTTACACTGAAATATGTTTATTTATGTAAGTTAAACATCATAGGAGGATTTTAAACCAGCTCCAGTCATCAGTCGCCACCTAGTGACAAAAATGAATTTTTTCAATGCCCTAATGTACATAAAGTATGGGGTCTGTTGCTTGACTTTCAGCTTTCAAACAACTTGAAATATAGCTTAAAATGCATGCATTTCCTCTATTGTCATTCCGCAACACATTTTGAGTCATTTATAACACATAGTTTTTGCAATGTATTGTTCATTCGTCATGGCATTTGTTGCATGTGCTGTCTTTCACAGCATCCATTCTTTTGTTGACCTATTTTGCAAAATCTTGAATTAAAGGCTTTTTCATCTTGTTTAGTCATAATACATGAAATATAATTATTTTGTGGCCTAAGTACTGTATTTATTGCCACAGAAAGAAGTGGTCCAATGCCGGTGGGTGATACTTCAGACGAAAGGATTCCAATAAACCCACTGCTGAAACTGCCGCAACCAACAATGTATTTCCTGTATGTACTGCACTTGTTGACATGTACAGTAGTTCCTATTTGTGTTTGGGCCATTAAATTTCAATACAAAACACTTTGCAAGGTCTTGTGGGCCACTTAACAGCACTTTTTTCATGTCATTTTCATGCTTTGGAGATAGCCATGATTTCTTACCATTATGCATGTGACTAATTAGCCTCGAATATTGATTAATTGAAACTTTTGTTGTGTCATTGAGCATGTGTGCATACAAATGGGTGTTGCCATGACTGGTGCATGATGTTTCGGTGTAATTTATGTGAACCGCTTAAGGTCGGTGGCATCATTTTCTGCCTATTAGCTGTACTGCTTGTAGCCCTGCTGATAAGGCCATTTTCTGTTGTTTAGGGGGTGTTGGCAAAAACAGCCATAACTCTGGGATCGATGATCAACCAGGTGTGAAACTTCACATTGTGATAGGTGAATGTCCCATATACTTTGCGGCTTAGGCCAATTGGGAATCTGGTCCATTGACCTTCTATTGAAGGACGCATATTGGTATTTCTATGAAAATTAGTTTTGGTGCTGGGAAATGCCCACCGTGTAGACCTGTGTCACAATGCAAAGTCATGCATCACCAAGCAAAGCAGTGACGCAATTAAGTTAAATTTACGGTTGAATGGGCGCACATGTGCGTGCTGTTGTCATGGCGAATTTTAAGGTGTTTGGGGCAGTTTTAGTGTGGTTTTGAGCTATTCCAATTAGGTAGTAACTTGCTGGTGGGTGCTGCTGAAATTTATGTTGAAAATGGAGCAAAAAAATCAGGCTGTGTTTGTGGCAAAATGAATCGTTTAAGTGTCCAATCATTTGTGATTTTATGAAAGATCCATTTCATATCTACAAATTTTGATCAAAATTAGTCTCCGAAAAAATGGTTTAGCCACCCCCCTAGGGCCATTTGCCCCCCTGGTTACTCAATATTTTGGTTAAAAGAGCAAGCAAAAATGGAACTGGATTTTGCAGAAAAATGAATCGTTCAACTACCCACTCATTTGCATTTTTTTGTAAGTTCCAACTCTTCTCTATGCGATGGCATCAAATTTAGTTGCTGAAAAAGTGTCAATGCCCTCCCCCAAGGGCTGGGTATAGGACGCATATTGGTATTTCTATGAAAATTAGTTTTGGTGCTGGGAAATGCCCACCGTGTAGACCTGTGTCACAATGCAAAGTCATGCATCACCAAGCAAAGCAGTGACGCAATTAAGTTAAATTTACGGTTGAATGGGCGCACATGTGCGTGCTGTTGTCATGGCGAATTTTAAGGTGTTTGGGGCAGTTTTAGTGTGGTTTTGAGCTATTCCAATTAGGTAGTAACTTGCTGGTGGGTGCTGCTGAAATTTATGTTGAAAATGGAGCAAAAAAATCAGGCTGTGTTTGTGGCAAAATGAATCGTTTAAGTGTCCAATCATTTGTGATTTTATGAAAGATCCATTTCATATCTACAAATTTTGATCAAAATTAGTCTCCGAAAAAATGGTTTAGCCACCCCCCTAGGGCCATTTGCCCCCCTGGTTACTCAATATTTTGGTTAAAAGAGCAAGCAAAAATGGAACTGGATTTTGCAGAAAAATGAATCGTTCAACTACCCACTCATTTGCATTTTTTTGTAAGTTCCAACTCTTCTCTATGCGATGGCATCAAATTTAGTTGCTGAAAAAGTGTCAATGCCCTCCCCCAAGGGCTGGGTATACCCCCCTGTTGGTCATATGATCTTCCAGGAGGCCCAAAAAGTCCTTGCTCTGTACAGTCTCATCCAGGAGCAATTTTTTTTTTTTCAACTTTGAAGAATTCCAGGTCCCTATGTAAGTCACAAGACCCATCAACGGTCATTGGGAAACAAGCGGAACAGTCGCTAGGTGCATTACAGCCGAGGGCCTTGAACACAGGATTTCTCCTATCTAATACCCATATAGGTCCTTAAGGCGAAATGTCAAATTTTTTAAATGGTGAAATAGACATTAAATTTACACTGAAATATGTTTATTTATGTAAGTTAAACATCATAGGAGGATTTTAAACCAGCTCCAGTCATCAGTCGCCACCTAGTGACAAAAATGAATTTTTTCAATGCCCTAATGTACATAAAGTATGGGGTCTGTTGCTTGACTTTCAGCTTTCAAACAACTTGAAATATAGCTTAAAATGCATGCATTTCCTCTATTGTCATTCCGCAACACATTTTGAGTCATTTATAACACATAGTTTTTGCAATGTATTGTTCATTCGTCATGGCATTTGTTGCATGTGCTGTCTTTCACAGCATCCATTCTTTTGTTGACCTATTTTGCAAAATCTTGAATTAAAGGCTTTTTCATCTTGTTTAGTCATAATACATGAAATATAATTATTTTGTGGCCTAAGTACTGTATTTATTGCCACAGAAAGAAGTGGTCCAATGCCGGTGGGTGATACTTCAGACGAAAGGATTCCAATAAACCCACTGCTGAAACTGCCGCAACCAACAATGTATTTCCTGTATGTACTGCACTTGTTGACATGTACAGTAGTTCCTATTTGTGTTTGGGCCATTAAATTTCAATACAAAACACTTTGCAAGGTCTTGTGGGCCACTTAACAGCACTTTTTTCATGTCATTTTCATGCTTTGGAGATA
The DNA here is from genome assembly GCF_947561715.1 of Ascidia mentula. Classification (NCBI taxonomy): domain Eukaryota; kingdom Metazoa; phylum Chordata; class Ascidiacea; order Phlebobranchia; family Ascidiidae; genus Ascidia; species Ascidia mentula. The sequence goes on from NC_138567.1 coordinate 3,014,457, forward strand.
GCCATGATTTCTTACCATTATGCATGTGACTAATTAGCCTCGAATATTGATTAATTGAAACTTTTGTTGTGTCATTGAGCATGTGTGCATACAAATGGGTGTTGCCATGACTGGTGCATGATGTTTCGGTGTAATTTATGTGAACCGCTTAAGGTCGGTGGCATCATTTTCTGCCTATTAGCTGTACTGCTTGTAGCCCTGCTGATAAGGCCATTTTCTGTTGTTTAGGGGGTGTTGGCAAAAACAGCCATAACTCTGGGATCGATGATCAACCAGGTGTGAAACTTCACATTGTGATAGGTGAATGTCCCATATACTTTGCGGCTTAGGCCAATTGGGAATCTGGTCCATTGACCTTCTATTGAAGGACGCATATTGGTATTTCTATGAAAATTAGTTTTGGTGCTGGGAAATGCCCACCGTGTAGACCTGTGTCACAATGCAAAGTCATGCATCACCAAGCAAAGCAGTGACGCAATTAAGTTAAATTTACGGTTGAATGGGCGCACATGTGCGTGCTGTTGTCATGGCGAATTTTAAGGTGTTTGGGGCAGTTTTAGTGTGGTTTTGAGCTATTCCAATTAGGTAGTAACTTGCTGGTGGGTGCTGCTGAAATTTATGTTGAAAATGGAGCAAAAAAATCAGGCTGTGTTTGTGGCAAAATGAATCGTTTAAGTGTCCAATCATTTGTGATTTTATGAAAGATCCATTTCATATCTACAAATTTTGATCAAAATTAGTCTCCGAAAAAATGGTTTAGCCACCCCCCTAGGGCCATTTGCCCCCCTGGTTACTCAATATTTTGGTTAAAAGAGCAAGCAAAAATGGAACTGGATTTTGCAGAAAAATGAATCGTTCAACTACCCACTCATTTGCATTTTTTTGTAAGTTCCAACTCTTCTCTATGCGATGGCATCAAATTTAGTTGCTGAAAAAGTGTCAATGCCCTCCCCCAAGGGCTGGGTATACCCCCCTGTTGGTCATATGATCTTCCAGGAGGCCCAAAAAGTCCTTGCTCTGTACAGTCTCATCCAGGAGCAATTTTTTTTTTTTCAACTTTGAAGAATTCCAGGTCCCTATGTAAGTCACAAGACCCATCAACGGTCATTGGGAAACAAGCGGAACAGTCGCTAGGTGCATTACAGCCGAGGGCCTTGAACACAGGATTTCTCCTATCTAATACCCATATAGGTCCTTAAGGCGAAATGTCAAATTTTTTAAATGGTGAAATAGACATTAAATTTACACTGAAATATGTTTATTTATGTAAGTTAAACATCATAGGAGGATTTTAAACCAGCTCCAGTCATCAGTCGCCACCTAGTGACAAAAATGAATTTTTTCAATGCCCTAATGTACATAAAGTATGGGGTCTGTTGCTTGACTTTCAGCTTTCAAACAACTTGAAATATAGCTTAAAATGCATGCATTTCCTCTATTGTCATTCCGCAACACATTTTGAGTCATTTATAACACATAGTTTTTGCAATGTATTGTTCATTCGTCATGGCATTTGTTGCATGTGCTGTCTTTCACAGCATCCATTCTTTTGTTGACCTATTTTGCAAAATCTTGAATTAAAGGCTTTTTCATCTTGTTTAGTCATAATACATGAAATATAATTATTTTGTGGCCTAAGTACTGTATTTATTGCCACAGAAAGAAGTGGTCCAATGCCGGTGGGTGATACTTCAGACGAAAGGATTCCAATAAACCCACTGCTGAAACTGCCGCAACCAACAATGTATTTCCTGTATGTACTGCACTTGTTGACATGTACAGTAGTTCCTATTTGTGTTTGGGCCATTAAATTTCAATACAAAACACTTTGCAAGGTCTTGTGGGCCACTTAACAGCACTTTTTTCATGTCATTTTCATGCTTTGGAGATAGCCATGATTTCTTACCATTATGCATGTGACTAATTAGCCTCGAATATTGATTAATTGAAACTTTTGTTGTGTCATTGAGCATGTGTGCATACAAATGGGTGTTGCCATGACTGGTGCATGATGTTTCGGTGTAATTTATGTGAACCGCTTAAGGTCGGTGGCATCATTTTCTGCCTATTAGCTGTACTGCTTGTAGCCCTGCTGATAAGGCCATTTTCTGTTGTTTAGGGGGTGTTGGCAAAAACAGCCATAACTCTGGGATCGATGATCAACCAGGTGTGAAACTTCACATTGTGATAGGTGAATGTCCCATATACTTTGCGGCTTAGGCCAATTGGGAATCTGGTCCATTGACCTTCTATTGAAGGACGCATATTGGTATTTCTATGAAAATTAGTTTTGGTGCTGGGAAATGCCCACCGTGTAGACCTGTGTCACAATGCAAAGTCATGCATCACCAAGCAAAGCAGTGACGCAATTAAGTTAAATTTACGGTTGAATGGGCGCACATGTGCGTGCTGTTGTCATGGCGAATTTTAAGGTGTTTGGGGCAGTTTTAGTGTGGTTTTGAGCTATTCCAATTAGGTAGTAACTTGCTGGTGGGTGCTGCTGAAATTTATGTTGAAAATGGAGCAAAAAAATCAGGCTGTGTTTGTGGCAAAATGAATCGTTTAAGTGTCCAATCATTTGTGATTTTATGAAAGATCCATTTCATATCTACAAATTTTGATCAAAATTAGTCTCCGAAAAAATGGTTTAGCCACCCCCCTAGGGCCATTTGCCCCCCTGGTTACTCAATATTTTGGTTAAAAGAGCAAGCAAAAATGGAACTGGATTTTGCAGAAAAATGAATCGTTCAACTACCCACTCATTTGCATTTTTTTGTAAGTTCCAACTCTTCTCTATGCGATGGCATCAAATTTAGTTGCTGAAAAAGTGTCAATGCCCTCCCCCAAGGGCTGGGTATACCCCCCTGTTGGTCATATGATCTTCCAGGAGGCCCAAAAAGTCCTTGCTCTGTACAGTCTCATCCAGGAGCAATTTTTTTTTTTTCAACTTTGAAGAATTCCAGGTCCCTATGTAAGTCACAAGACCCATCAACGGTCATTGGGAAACAAGCGGAACAGTCGCTAGGTGCATTACAGCCGAGGGCCTTGAACACAGGATTTCTCCTATCTAATACCCATATAGGTCCTTAAGGCGAAATGTCAAATTTTTTAAATGGTGAAATAGACATTAAATTTACACTGAAATATGTTTATTTATGTAAGTTAAACATCATAGGAGGATTTTAAACCAGCTCCAGTCATCAGTCGCCACCTAGTGACAAAAATGAATTTTTTCAATGCCCTAATGTACATAAAGTATGGGGTCTGTTGCTTGACTTTCAGCTTTCAAACAACTTGAAATATAGCTTAAAATGCATGCATTTCCTCTATTGTCATTCCGCAACACATTTTGAGTCATTTATAACACATAGTTTTTGCAATGTATTGTTCATTCGTCATGGCATTTGTTGCATGTGCTGTCTTTCACAGCATCCATTCTTTTGTTGACCTATTTTGCAAAATCTTGAATTAAAGGCTTTTTCATCTTGTTTAGTCATAATACATGAAATATAATTATTTTGTGGCCTAAGTACTGTATTTATTGCCACAGAAAGAAGTGGTCCAATGCCGGTGGGTGATACTTCAGACGAAAGGATTCCAATAAACCCACTGCTGAAACTGCCGCAACCAACAATGTATTTCCTGTATGTACTGCACTTGTTGACATGTACAGTAGTTCCTATTTGTGTTTGGGCCATTAAATTTCAATACAAAACACTTTGCAAGGTCTTGTGGGCCACTTAACAGCACTTTTTTCATGTCATTTTCATGCTTTGGAGATAGCCATGATTTCTTACCATTATGCATGTGACTAATTAGCCTCGAATATTGATTAATTGAAACTTTTGTTGTGTCATTGAGCATGTGTGCATACAAATGGGTGTTGCCATGACTGGTGCATGATGTTTCGGTGTAATTTATGTGAACCGCTTAAGGTCGGTGGCATCATTTTCTGCCTATTAGCTGTACTGCTTGTAGCCCTGCTGATAAGGCCATTTTCTGTTGTTTAGGGGGTGTTGGCAAAAACAGCCATAACTCTGGGATCGATGATCAACCAGGTGTGAAACTTCACATTGTGATAGGTGAATGTCCCATATACTTTGCGGCTTAGGCCAATTGGGAATCTGGTCCATTGACCTTCTATTGAAGGACGCATATTGGTATTTCTATGAAAATTAGTTTTGGTGCTGGGAAATGCCCACCGTGTAGACCTGTGTCACAATGCAAAGTCATGCATCACCAAGCAAAGCAGTGACGCAATTAAGTTAAATTTACGGTTGAATGGGCGCACATGTGCGTGCTGTTGTCATGGCGAATTTTAAGGTGTTTGGGGCAGTTTTAGTGTGGTTTTGAGCTATTCCAATTAGGTAGTAACTTGCTGGTGGGTGCTGCTGAAATTTATGTTGAAAATGGAGCAAAAAAATCAGGCTGTGTTTGTGGCAAAATGAATCGTTTAAGTGTCCAATCATTTGTGATTTTATGAAAGATCCATTTCATATCTACAAATTTTGATCAAAATTAGTCTCCGAAAAAATGGTTTAGCCACCCCCCTAGGGCCATTTGCCCCCCTGGTTACTCAATATTTTGGTTAAAAGAGCAAGCAAAAATGGAACTGGATTTTGCAGAAAAATGAATCGTTCAACTACCCACTCATTTGCATTTTTTTGTAAGTTCCAACTCTTCTCTATGCGATGGCATCAAATTTAGTTGCTGAAAAAGTGTCAATGCCCTCCCCCAAGGGCTGGGTATAGGACGCATATTGGTATTTCTATGAAAATTAGTTTTGGTGCTGGGAAATGCCCACCGTGTAGACCTGTGTCACAATGCAAAGTCATGCATCACCAAGCAAAGCAGTGACGCAATTAAGTTAAATTTACGGTTGAATGGGCGCACATGTGCGTGCTGTTGTCATGGCGAATTTTAAGGTGTTTGGGGCAGTTTTAGTGTGGTTTTGAGCTATTCCAATTAGGTAGTAACTTGCTGGTGGGTGCTGCTGAAATTTATGTTGAAAATGGAGCAAAAAAATCAGGCTGTGTTTGTGGCAAAATGAATCGTTTAAGTGTCCAATCATTTGTGATTTTATGAAAGATCCATTTCATATCTACAAATTTTGATCAAAATTAGTCTCCGAAAAAATGGTTTAGCCACCCCCCTAGGGCCATTTGCCCCCCTGGTTACTCAATATTTTGGTTAAAAGAGCAAGCAAAAATGGAACTGGATTTTGCAGAAAAATGAATCGTTCAACTACCCACTCATTTGCATTTTTTTGTAAGTTCCAACTCTTCTCTATGCGATGGCATCAAATTTAGTTGCTGAAAAAGTGTCAATGCCCTCCCCCAAGGGCTGGGTATACCCCCCTGTTGGTCATATGATCTTCCAGGAGGCCCAAAAAGTCCTTGCTCTGTACAGTCTCATCCAGGAGCAATTTTTTTTTTTTCAACTTTGAAGAATTCCAGGTCCCTATGTAAGTCACAAGACCCATCAACGGTCATTGGGAAACAAGCGGAACAGTCGCTAGGTGCATTACAGCCGAGGGCCTTGAACACAGGATTTCTCCTATCTAATACCCATATAGGTCCTTAAGGCGAAATGTCAAATTTTTTAAATGGTGAAATAGACATTAAATTTACACTGAAATATGTTTATTTATGTAAGTTAAACATCATAGGAGGATTTTAAACCAGCTCCAGTCATCAGTCGCCACCTAGTGACAAAAATGAATTTTTTCAATGCCCTAATGTACATAAAGTATGGGGTCTGTTGCTTGACTTTCAGCTTTCAAACAACTTGAAATATAGCTTAAAATGCATGCATTTCCTCTATTGTCATTCCGCAACACATTTTGAGTCATTTATAACACATAGTTTTTGCAATGTATTGTTCATTCGTCATGGCATTTGTTGCATGTGCTGTCTTTCACAGCATCCATTCTTTTGTTGACCTATTTTGCAAAATCTTGAATTAAAGGCTTTTTCATCTTGTTTAGTCATAATACATGAAATATAATTATTTTGTGGCCTAAGTACTGTATTTATTGCCACAGAAAGAAGTGGTCCAATGCCGGTGGGTGATACTTCAGACGAAAGGATTCCAATAAACCCACTGCTGAAACTGCCGCAACCAACAATGTATTTCCTGTATGTACTGCACTTGTTGACATGTACAGTAGTTCCTATTTGTGTTTGGGCCATTAAATTTCAATACAAAACACTTTGCAAGGTCTTGTGGGCCACTTAACAGCACTTTTTTCATGTCATTTTCATGCTTTGGAGATAGCCATGATTTCTTACCATTATGCATGTGACTAATTAGCCTCGAATATTGATTAATTGAAACTTTTGTTGTGTCATTGAGCATGTGTGCATACAAATGGGTGTTGCCATGACTGGTGCATGATGTTTCGGTGTAATTTATGTGAACCGCTTAAGGTCGGTGGCATCATTTTCTGCCTATTAGCTGTACTGCTTGTAGCCCTGCTGATAAGGCCATTTTCTGTTGTTTAGGGGGTGTTGGCAAAAACAGCCATAACTCTGGGATCGATGATCAACCAGGTGTGAAACTTCACATTGTGATAGGTGAATGTCCCATATACTTTGCGGCTTAGGCCAATTGGGAATCTGGTCCATTGACCTTCTATTGAAGGACGCATATTGGTATTTCTATGAAAATTAGTTTTGGTGCTGGGAAATGCCCACCGTGTAGACCTGTGTCACAATGCAAAGTCATGCATCACCAAGCAAAGCAGTGACGCAATTAAGTTAAATTTACGGTTGAATGGGCGCACATGTGCGTGCTGTTGTCATGGCGAATTTTAAGGTGTTTGGGGCAGTTTTAGTGTGGTTTTGAGCTATTCCAATTAGGTAGTAACTTGCTGGTGGGTGCTGCTGAAATTTATGTTGAAAATGGAGCAAAAAAATCAGGCTGTGTTTGTGGCAAAATGAATCGTTTAAGTGTCCAATCATTTGTGATTTTATGAAAGATCCATTTCATATCTACAAATTTTGATCAAAATTAGTCTCCGAAAAAATGGTTTAGCCACCCCCCTAGGGCCATTTGCCCCCCTGGTTACTCAATATTTTGGTTAAAAGAGCAAGCAAAAATGGAACTGGATTTTGCAGAAAAATGAATCGTTCAACTACCCACTCATTTGCATTTTTTTGTAAGTTCCAACTCTTCTCTATGCGATGGCATCAAATTTAGTTGCTGAAAAAGTGTCAATGCCCTCCCCCAAGGGCTGGGTATACCCCCCTGTTGGTCATATGATCTTCCAGGAGGCCCAAAAAGTCCTTGCTCTGTACAGTCTCATCCAGGAGCAATTTTTTTTTTTTCAACTTTGAAGAATTCCAGGTCCCTATGTAAGTCACAAGACCCATCAACGGTCATTGGGAAACAAGCGGAACAGTCGCTAGGTGCATTACAGCCGAGGGCCTTGAACACAGGATTTCTCCTATCTAATACCCATATAGGTCCTTAAGGCGAAATGTCAAATTTTTTAAATGGTGAAATAGACATTAAATTTACACTGAAATATGTTTATTTATGTAAGTTAAACATCATAGGAGGATTTTAAACCAGCTCCAGTCATCAGTCGCCACCTAGTGACAAAAATGAATTTTTTCAATGCCCTAATGTACATAAAGTATGGGGTCTGTTGCTTGACTTTCAGCTTTCAAACAACTTGAAATATAGCTTAAAATGCATGCATTTCCTCTATTGTCATTCCGCAACACATTTTGAGTCATTTATAACACATAGTTTTTGCAATGTATTGTTCATTCGTCATGGCATTTGTTGCATGTGCTGTCTTTCACAGCATCCATTCTTTTGTTGACCTATTTTGCAAAATCTTGAATTAAAGGCTTTTTCATCTTGTTTAGTCATAATACATGAAATATAATTATTTTGTGGCCTAAGTACTGTATTTATTGCCACAGAAAGAAGTGGTCCAATGCCGGTGGGTGATACTTCAGACGAAAGGATTCCAATAAACCCACTGCTGAAACTGCCGCAACCAACAATGTATTTCCTGTATGTACTGCACTTGTTGACATGTACAGTAGTTCCTATTTGTGTTTGGGCCATTAAATTTCAATACAAAACACTTTGCAAGGTCTTGTGGGCCACTTAACAGCACTTTTTTCATGTCATTTTCATGCTTTGGAGATAGCCATGATTTCTTACCATTATGCATGTGACTAATTAGCCTCGAATATTGATTAATTGAAACTTTTGTTGTGTCATTGAGCATGTGTGCATACAAATGGGTGTTGCCATGACTGGTGCATGATGTTTCGGTGTAATTTATGTGAACCGCTTAAGGTCGGTGGCATCATTTTCTGCCTATTAGCTGTACTGCTTGTAGCCCTGCTGATAAGGCCATTTTCTGTTGTTTAGGGGGTGTTGGCAAAAACAGCCATAACTCTGGGATCGATGATCAACCAGGTGTGAAACTTCACATTGTGATAGGTGAATGTCCCATATACTTTGCGGCTTAGGCCAATTGGGAATCTGGTCCATTGACCTTCTATTGAAGGACGCATATTGGTATTTCTATGAAAATTAGTTTTGGTGCTGGGAAATGCCCACCGTGTAGACCTGTGTCACAATGCAAAGTCATGCATCACCAAGCAAAGCAGTGACGCAATTAAGTTAAATTTACGGTTGAATGGGCGCACATGTGCGTGCTGTTGTCATGGCGAATTTTAAGGTGTTTGGGGCAGTTTTAGTGTGGTTTTGAGCTATTCCAATTAGGTAGTAACTTGCTGGTGGGTGCTGCTGAAATTTATGTTGAAAATGGAGCAAAAAAATCAGGCTGTGTTTGTGGCAAAATGAATCGTTTAAGTGTCCAATCATTTGTGATTTTATGAAAGATCCATTTCATATCTACAAATTTTGATCAAAATTAGTCTCCGAAAAAATGGTTTAGCCACCCCCCTAGGGCCATTTGCCCCCCTGGTTACTCAATATTTTGGTTAAAAGAGCAAGCAAAAATGGAACTGGATTTTGCAGAAAAATGAATCGTTCAACTACCCACTCATTTGCATTTTTTTGTAAGTTCCAACTCTTCTCTATGCGATGGCATCAAATTTAGTTGCTGAAAAAGTGTCAATGCCCTCCCCCAAGGGCTGGGTATACCCCCCTGTTGGTCATATGATCTTCCAGGAGGCCCAAAAAGTCCTTGCTCTGTACAGTCTCATCCAGGAGCAATTTTTTTTTTTTCAACTTTGAAGAATTCCAGGTCCCTATGTAAGTCACAAGACCCATCAACGGTCATTGGGAAACAAGCGGAACAGTCGCTAGGTGCATTACAGCCGAGGGCCTTGAACACAGGATTTCTCCTATCTAATACCCATATAGGTCCTTAAGGCGAAATGTCAAATTTTTTAAATGGTGAAATAGACATTAAATTTACACTGAAATATGTTTATTTATGTAAGTTAAACATCATAGGAGGATTTTAAACCAGCTCCAGTCATCAGTCGCCACCTAGTGACAAAAATGAATTTTTTCAATGCCCTAATGTACATAAAGTATGGGGTCTGTTGCTTGACTTTCAGCTTTCAAACAACTTGAAATATAGCTTAAAATGCATGCATTTCCTCTATTGTCATTCCGCAACACATTTTGAGTCATTTATAACACATAGTTTTTGCAATGTATTGTTCATTCGTCATGGCATTTGTTGCATGTGCTGTCTTTCACAGCATCCATTCTTTTGTTGACCTATTTTGCAAAATCTTGAATTAAAGGCTTTTTCATCTTGTTTAGTCATAATACATGAAATATAATTATTTTGTGGCCTAAGTACTGTATTTATTGCCACAGAAAGAAGTGGTCCAATGCCGGTGGGTGATACTTCAGACGAAAGGATTCCAATAAACCCACTGCTGAAACTGCCGCAACCAACAATGTATTTCCTGTATGTACTGCACTTGTTGACATGTACAGTAGTTCCTATTTGTGTTTGGGCCATTAAATTTCAATACAAAACACTTTGCAAGGTCTTGTGGGCCACTTAACAGCACTTTTTTCATGTCATTTTCATGCTTTGGAGATAGCCATGATTTCTTACCATTATGCATGTGACTAATTAGCCTCGAATATTGATTAATTGAAACTTTTGTTGTGTCATTGAGCATGTGTGCATACAAATGGGTGTTGCCATGACTGGTGCATGATGTTTCGGTGTAATTTATGTGAACCGCTTAAGGTCGGTGGCATCATTTTCTGCCTATTAGCTGTACTGCTTGTAGCCCTGCTGATAAGGCCATTTTCTGTTGTTTAGGGGGTGTTGGCAAAAACAGCCATAACTCTGGGATCGATGATCAACCAGGTGTGAAACTTCACATTGTGATAGGTGAATGTCCCATATACTTTGCGGCTTAGGCCAATTGGGAATCTGGTCCATTGACCTTCTATTGAAGGACGCATATTGGTATTTCTATGAAAATTAGTTTTGGTGCTGGGAAATGCCCACCGTGTAGACCTGTGTCACAATGCAAAGTCATGCATCACCAAGCAAAGCAGTGACGCAATTAAGTTAAATTTACGGTTGAATGGGCGCACATGTGCGTGCTGTTGTCATGGCGAATTTTAAGGTGTTTGGGGCAGTTTTAGTGTGGTTTTGAGCTATTCCAATTAGGTAGTAACTTGCTGGTGGGTGCTGCTGAAATTTATGTTGAAAATGGAGCAAAAAAATCAGGCTGTGTTTGTGGCAAAATGAATCGTTTAAGTGTCCAATCATTTGTGATTTTATGAAAGATCCATTTCATATCTACAAATTTTGATCAAAATTAGTCTCCGAAAAAATGGTTTAGCCACCCCCCTAGGGCCATTTGCCCCCCTGGTTACTCAATATTTTGGTTAAAAGAGCAAGCAAAAATGGAACTGGATTTTGCAGAAAAATGAATCGTTCAACTACCCACTCATTTGCATTTTTTTGTAAGTTCCAACTCTTCTCTATGCGATGGCATCAAATTTAGTTGCTGAAAAAGTGTCAATGCCCTCCCCCAAGGGCTGGGTATACCCCCCTGTTGGTCATATGATCTTCCAGGAGGCCCAAAAAGTCCTTGCTCTGTACAGTCTCATCCAGGAGCAATTTTTTTTTTTTCAACTTTGAAGAATTCCAGGTCCCTATGTAAGTCACAAGACCCATCAACGGTCATTGGGAAACAAGCGGAACAGTCGCTAGGTGCATTACAGCCGAGGGCCTTGAACACAGGATTTCTCCTATCTAATACCCATATAGGTCCTAAAAACTGTGCAAAGTAATACAATACAATGGCTAACCTCCTGCTAAGGACCAAATGTGGCACATTATGTCTTTGTATCTGTTCTGCTAGGAGTTTGTACAAATGAGACACTTTACAAACAAGGTTTATACTGCAGTTTGATGTAATTTTTGTACACGTCACTTACCTAGGCCACATTTTAAAGCATTGTTGTAAATAGGTTATAGTTTACCTGTAATTGTCCGCTTTATAATGGTTACAAAAGCTGCATGCCAAATTTTTGATTATTTCCCGTCTGGTAATAGAAAAGTGTGCCCAACCCTTTCAGGGCAGAATAACCTTACCAACCATTCCACATGTGCAAGGTAAAAAACTTTTCTGTATGCTATGCAACCAATAGTTCAAATTACAACTGGTTACTATAGTTGATTCCGCTACGAATGCATGTTGATTAAAAGAATGCATTTCCATCATGGGTACTGCATATATCAACCCAACTTTTTGGAATGGGAAACTGTTGAAGATTTTTGTGATAAATCTACTGATATCAATCAGAGGCCTTTTGCTTCGGACTAATTGATACAAATCTTGGTTGTGTTGGTTAAACAAATACCTGACAAAGGTTTGAGGACATGGTCAATTATATTCTAGTAAGTTCCAGTGTTTACGTTCTAACAAGCCAATTTTCTCATTTTGGGATTTTGACATCCAGCACCATATTTGCAGTTTGCACCAGAAGGTCCTGAAACGTTTCAAAAAACTTATTACACATCTTGAGACTTTTTTGGTGAATATATTGTGGATTGAATCAGTACGATAAATCGAGCATACATTTGAGATAACAGCAGTGCAGAGTTAGTGAGATTCGCTGGGGTGAGAGAAAGGAGAAATTTCCATGTTTCTATTTCTACTGCTGGTCCTTGCTATAATTCCTTAATTGAAGTCAATTTATTTTACAAAAGTATAATTTGCACAACAATAAATGGCCAAAACGCAGCACAGTAAAACTTGATTTGCAGTGACAAGCTTTTTTTTTTGTACAACAGTTGCACGTTCTTGTTTTACAACTGCAAACGTCACTAAACCACAATGGCTCATGACGTCACTGTTTACATGTTACGGATGAGTAATTTTCTGTGCAGGTACCCGGGTTTGCAGAGAGAAAACACGCCGTGTATCTGACTCCTATGACTTTTAAAAAAAAACACCCGCACGGGTTACCTTTACGAACTTTTAATTAGCGCAAAAACAAACGACAACACATACCTTAGATAACTACGCGTAAGCACTCAATGCAGCCTTCTCCCCACGGTTTTTCTTACAGAGCGCGTATAACTTGGGCCTTTTCGCTCAGTTCTCTATATTCCTTCTGTGGCTTACGGCCATCGATATATATACGGTTATTGAGATTACACAAAATAATGAATTCGACAGGATTAATAAAAATGTCGATGTGAAATTAAAACCCAAAGCCGAATTGCACATATGTCAGAGATTAGCCGATATGTCGGAGTGAGCGAAGTGATCAACCCAAAATAACATATGCGCACGTACGCGAACTAATCAAATTGCACAATTTAACACAAAATGACATTTAACAATCAAGTTTTGCTGCATCTGTACTTGCCTGGGTTTTGAGTTCCAAAGTATTTTTTTGCATGTTATTCCGCGTCTCAGTGGTTAAAGATTTTTGGAAAACACGACTTTCGCTCTGTTCAATTTCTTCTGTAACATTGCCACCAATGACAAAATATTCTCTGAATTGTCAATGTTAAATGCTCGCTGTTCGTAGTTTTCTATTTAACATTTGTATTTTAAAGGTAATTCAGCAAGCGTTCCAATCAGAACAGGCACCAATTTAGGTGACAACTAGTATATTCGGCGAATTGTGTCGACTGTAGCTTGTCTATATTTTTTGGAGACTGTAGACGAAAGCGCCAATCCTACGTCGTACCAGGGTAATCAACTATTGAAAGGTCACAAAGTTAACTCCTGGCGTATGCAAGTGTGTAGAATTATCAACTCGCGGCCAAAAATAATCGAAAAATCGACAGATAGGCCAACAGACCGCATAAGAGAAACAAAAGAATGCAGTTTAATGAATAAACCCAACTACATTATTTAATGAAAATTTAAACACTGTAACCGAAAAACAATAAAAAAACATTCAACTGCAGCATGGAGAATTTTCCGAATGACAATAATTGATACCAAGCCCTGGCGCGCCAAATTAACAAAAAAACGAACCAGGCATAGTCTTCGCTGTGGGCCACAAGTTTGCCAATATCTGAGATATACATTACGATTGCAACCGTCTTATTTCAGTGTTATGTCCTCAGCGTTGAAGCGTCATCATGGGTTAAGAAGCTCGCGAAAAAAAGTTAGGCAGCGCGCGGAGCCCATTGTCATTTTTGTTCATTCTTCGACGGGATTTTGGCCGAAAACATTACGGAAAAGGCTTTTGTTTATTATCTATGACACCCAGTCTTAGTGTTGATCGAAAGCATCCTGTCGCAATCACCGTAGATGAAGTAACATGCCTCTTTGTAACGAAAATTCAAACTAAATCTGCAAGAAGTTGTGTTAGCTTTTCAGAAACATGCCAGGCACAGAATTATTGCAGTTTTTCGCTGCTACGTTTTTTTAACCCTGAGAAAAATCAGCGAAGAAACGCGGTCTATAGCCTACTGAGCTATCAAACATACATTGCGTTTTGTTCTCCAGTGAAAATTTTGTGTCCATTTCGTACAATACCATTTTCACCTTCTCCTCCACCCTCGAAAAAAGCAACTTCAATTATCCTTTGCAAGGATATGCATTGGAACCGCAGTTTCTATGAACGTAAAGTCCATCTCCGTGGCGCGATTTGTTGCAGTTTCCTGTTGAAAAAACCCTCGTCTTCCAGCAAGAGGCATCAGTGTACCGCTGTGTGTAAACCGGCAAAATGCACATAAATAACTAAAACCCTAACCAATCCTGTCAATGCGTGATAAACAAGCTCTCGGTGAGGTTTAAACTCACGACCCTGGGCTAACCAGGCCCAACGCTCTGCCAACTGAGCTCTCAGTGGTTTCACGGGGTATATTGTGGCCAAAGTACACTGATGTGCAAGCGCACAACTTGTCAGGCAACCTTCATATATACGTAGGGAAACCTGTGCAGTTGGGCAATCATGCCATTCAAATCTCGCTCCGACTTTCCAGGAAAAGTTGCTGAAACATTAGCCTACTGCATTATATTATGCAATGATGGTTGAATATTAACATTAATTTGTTTGATTCTTATAATCCGGGCATCGATTTTTGCCTTTTTCACCATTCTAAGTGTTCAAAATTTGACGCCACTGTTCGACACAGGCGGTGTAAAGAAGTGTTTAGTTACCGCGTTACCGGTATGCAGTACCACAAACATGCCAACTCTATTGTTATTAACCAAAGTCCATAAATTAAACTACTACTGTATATATTCTTCTACACAATAATTGTGAATTTATGGAGCCTAACATATCCGTTATACAAATCCCGCTTCTTCAACACCGATCTTCTCAGTTTTAATTTTTTGAAGGTTTGCCACCAATATGCTAAAACTGACCATTGTTTCCAAACATGGAGCATTGTTAACGAACACATGGTATTGTTACCGAACATTGCCCAGTTGAGAGATTTTATTGCCATTAACGATTCGTCCACCATACGGTGAGACTTCCTCAAGGTTATGTTACAACGATAATGCATCATACGTACAATAAAGTTTTGATGTCGTTATGTAAGATGTTTTTTTTCAGGATATGTTGGAAGACGGCGAATTACGACACTTGCATGTTGATATATACGGTGAATGGAGGATGCTGGTTTTCGAAATACCTTCGTGTGTTGCGTTGCTGACTATTATAGTTTGAACGGTATTTACAACAAACATGTCCGAAAACGCTGATTTAAAATACGACGCATTCGGTGTAACAGCTCCGTTCCAGTGCAGCAGCGACATCATGCGGAAAACGATCCACTATGCACGGTGTGGTGATAAAAAACAAATGTAATGAATTTTATAAGGACAACAGTTACATTAGGTTCGCGAATAAAAGTTACGTCAATTCAATATCAGCGTCAAGTTGTAAGTGCCTCAAAAATGTATCAGGATTCAAAGAAGGCACAACAGCTCACGTAAAAAAATTTACATCGAAGGGCATAGCTTTTTGGTTAACGTTACAGTTTTACAATAGTGATTATGAGTAAAAAGCTGGAAGAACTGTTGACAAAGTTTGCATATGAAGTTTGTTGGTTTAGTGGAGGAACTGTTGCCATGTTAGGCATCATCGTCAGTGTTCACATCAGATTCTGGGTGTATAAGGGGATTCCCAGCGTATGTTGTAAGTTCGACGAAGGCGCGCAACTCCTCGTATCTGAAGATCAGACTTCCACGTTCGTCTCTGACGTCCACAACCAGATAGGTTTCTCGGCCGCGAGTGACGTAATAAATGTCTACAGGCATACTGTTCGAGCAGTTCAACAAATAAAAGTCTGAAAAAAATCAAAGTTTTACTTGTTGTATCTGGAAGGAATCATAGCTGGCTTTAAGAGGTAAAAAGTTTCGTGTGAAGTGATTTTGAAACACCGTGACTTGCTTAACATTTAGAAATAATGCTGCATTGTTCGACCTCCAGACAATGAATAAAAGTTTAATCGAGCCCTCGTAAACCACGTGACTTTATAGCCAACGTCATCTAAACATACTTCTGTCGCCTTGAACTTAAATCCCACACCGGCCGTGGAACTTAAAACATGATTCATAAACAACGTCAAACCGTAACTTTTGACAACAAGCCATGCCCTATAACAAATGAAACACTCTCGAACATATGTGCTTTATAATCTGGGTTGTTGGAATGGTGACCAACGTGATGCACTACGGCGGGATAATAAAGACTGGCCAGGATTTTTGGGCCAAATTCGGTTCCGAATTTATAAGCTCACATTTTCGTTGTAATCTAATATCCTTTACACTTCAGCTACAAATGGCGCTACTAACTTAAATACACTGTATCACCGAAGCAATATATAGTATACTGATCAGGAATATCTCAAACAGCAAGTTGTTGTGGTAACACGAATTTTCTGCATCTGTCCTGTACTTTCTGAAGTGACTCGTTTCAAATTGCTGGGGCAGCCTTCGATCTACCTTATATATGGCGAATCGAGGCTCCAAACGCTTACGTTTTGCGCTGCCGTCTAACGTTGCCGACTAGCGCTGCCGTCTTGCGCCGCCGTCTTGCGCCGCCGTCTTGCGCCGCCGAGCAGCGCTGGCGAAATCCATTCCCAGTTCACAAGTAGCGTTGAGGGAAATTCCGATTGTTACGTCACACAGTGGTTTGTGTAGTAAAGGGCATCATCAAATGCTTTTTCTCAGATAATCGTTTTTGTTTCATCCATTCACAATTGGTCTGAGCTTTAACTTCAGAGACAATGTGGGTGACTGACTGTGAAGCAGAAACAAAAAGCCAGGGCGAGTTGGGCACCAAGCGAGAAACAAACATGCAAAGTGCTTAGCGCCATGATATTGGCCTATGTGCAAAGGTTGTTTCAGGTCGATGTGCCTTTTGTTGACATAGCGAAATGGGGATAGTCATCACGCAGCTATAGGATGTGGGCTTGATTTCGCAAGACCTAACGGAACGCGTCGTTTCTAACATCTAAAGAAAATTGGTTTCGGTTCATTCATAATGCGCTTATGTTCATTTGGTCGTTTGGCTTAGGCCTACACTAGCACTTCCGTTTCCATTGGTAGCAGTGTCAGTTCAGGTATTTGTGACCAAAGCAAAATAAGTTTTTGAGTTATAGAGCAAGGTTGTGGCGCTTTTTCTAAATACCAGGTTTGTCAGAGTTTGGAATTAGTGTTATATTTATATATACCCTATCTGCCCAGAAGCCCTAACCATCCCTACTTATACAGGTCATTGTATGGTAATGGAAATACAGCTTATGATATGTTTAGTAATTAGCAACTTAAATCTTGTGACATGTTGTAATTCTCATTGATTTATAAGGTGTGCTTTTAAAAGTAAACCTAATTTAAAGGGCATATAAGCATTGTTTCAATAGTGGATATCTGTTTTCAAGGTATATCAGGTCAATGTTATAATGGACTTTAATAAAGAACTTATAAAACTAGTCAAAGATTCACCATGTTTGTATGATTGCAAGCAAAAACAATACAGAAGCGTCAAAAGTAAACAAGACAAATGGACAGAAATCAGCCAAAAGCTTGGTCAAAGAGGTAAACCTGAACAGGGTTATCCAGGATTTTTAAAACAAAGAGTTTTGAATGTATTTGAGGAGTTTACGTTTTTTGTTTTTTAAGTTAGAGAAATTACTCTAGGCCATTTCGGATGCCTATGTTGCTTAGACTTACTTGTGAATCTCATACACGACCTACTTGGTGGACAGTTTTTGTGCATCTACCTTAAATAAATACACCACAAAAGTTAATGTGACATAAATACTAAATTGATCATTCCTCCTGTAAAAAAAACAACAAATATAGGCCTACACCTTGTGTTTAGGAAGGTTGTATTTTCTGACATTGCCTGCACGAACGACCAGGCTTTGAGTCATAATTAGTTACAAGCAAAGTTAGTTACCGGCGGAAATACTTAAATTTGTGAAAGTACTTTTTCCATCATTGTGATTAGGTAGAGAATTTTGCTCATAACTATTCATAAGTCCTGTTTCCCATGTTTGGACAATTGACTGGTGATTGGTGCTATTGTAACGTTTTTTGTTTTTTTTTGCTAATTTGCTATGCATGGCTAATAAATTAACTCTGTAAAGAGACTTTGAATAGAAAGATGCCTGTGATATTAAGCGTCATAAATCAAATTGTTCCAGACGCGTTATTGACTGAGCGAGTATATAACTGCTACTTCTGTTAGTCTGAGTGAGTTACAGTTAGTTAGATGAGGTCGGGTCATCAGAAAATACAATCTTTTCAAACAAAAGGTGCAAGTTACATTTGCTGTTTTTTTTTTCGAACATAAGAACGAACATAATTCATCATGCTACAAAACCATTTCACAATGGTTGAGGTCCGACCCCTGGCTCTGGATATACCCAAATTCAAATAAAATACAAGTCACACCAGCTGCACTGAGGAGACCTTTTAGGTCAAAACAGTGGCCATCTGTCTGCAGCTTACACACAAAATACAAGTCATTTATAATTATTTAAAATTTTAGTGGATGTGTGTGAAAGAAGATGGAAAAGTTTGCGTGATCGATTTAAGAAAGAGAAAACGAAGTTGGACAGCTTTCAAAATGATGAAGGGACCACAAATGAATCTAATTGGGAGCATTATAAGGATCTCCACTTCTTGCACGATCATTTAAGACCTAAACTGTGAGTGAGAGGGTAGTGGTTGTAGTCGGTGTGGGATTCACATGCACCTGTAAGAAAATATATAATTCTGAAGTTTGTAAACAAACCATGCTTATTGGTCTTTTATATGCAAGTGAAATGGTTTATCTTTGTGTTACTCTTGTAATTAATACAGCAAACTGGCATTTATAGTGATTTACACAAAAATTATAGCTGATTGGTTTACCTTAGTATTGTATGTCAATCAGTGATTCAAAACTGTAATCTTGTTGTGCAGAATGGTTGCCAATTGTACTGCACACAACACTTGGTCACAGAAAACAGGTAGTAATAACAGTAGTTAAAATTCGTGATATTCTTTGTCAAAAAATATGTTTTTATTCATGTTTCATTTAAGTAGATACAAGTGATGTTTTGGAGGAAGAAAGTACTTCATCCTCTTTTGACCCTTTTGTGATTGGTAAAAAACGAACAGCTTCATACCAAGATTGTGGGGTATTATGGTTTAAGTTTATTAAGGAAATTGTTTTGCAAATTTCATTTCTTCCAGGAAAATCAGCAAAACAAAAAAAGCCGACAATCTGTGGAATCAAAAACCACTCAAACTCTACAAACGTTTTCTACCTTTTACAATTTGATCTTAGAAAAACTTGAAGCTATGCCCACTATTTCTGCCTATAAAGCAATTGGCGCAATGTTAAAGTGTTTGGAGCAATATTGTACTAATCCTAATGAAGTTTCAGGTATGTAACATCAATAGTTATATAATCTTTCTTTTTGTGGATACATTCATTAATGTAGGGGTTCTTAAACTGGTGGGTGTGAGAGGTTGACATGTATTGGGTGGGGATATAAAAGATATTGGAATACCTGACTAGCAACCTGTCAGCCATTTATGTTTGGTTTTTCTATGAAAAGGAACTTGTGACAAATCTTCACAAGCAAGCCTCAAAAGCTCCTTTTAATGTCACTTTTGTTGCAATGGTAACTGTAATGTGATAATGATCATTACATTGACTGAAGTAGTTCTGGCATTCTGACTAGTTGTTTGTTCATATAATATTAATCAAGGATTTAAGGGCATGTGTGTTAAATCCAATTGGATATATTAATAAATAAAGCTATTCTAATAATGTTGTTGTTGCTGGACTGGATGAACAACAACATACAGGTAGCAAACTATATGGAGCATTAGATCAAGGGAATTTGTAATGTTTCAATACGTTTTTTTTTATTTAAGGAAACACAACATCAGCTGAGGTTAACACGGATGGTGCAAAGGAAGAACATGCAGCCACCAGACTCAATCAGCAACATTATGAAGGTACAAACAACATAAACACATATTTTCGTGACTAGTGTATAAAGATACTGATATCAAGTTGCAAAAATACTGTGCAACCCACAATAGCTTCAACATCCACCTAAGACAACACAGAAATCATGTATTTTCTTTTAAATGGTAAGGTAGGACTGCTTGCGGCAAAGACTTCTGTTTGGCGATGTAAAAAATAAACATGTTTAGTATAAATTAACTCTTTCATATTTTTAATACCCACTCACAAAACTAAACAAATGTTTTTGATGATGGAAAATAAATGTGGTCGTCTGGCAATTTGTTTGTATTAATACATTAATTAATGTAACTGGCCTAGGATCTTAAGTTCACACTTTACTGAGATCTATAATTGTAACGTATTTAGACTTTTACAAAGCTTAGTTTTAACATTTTTATACATATATGTATATTATACATTGATTGATAGGGCCCAGAAAATAGTTTGCATTGCCCCAAAAAATGGACACTGTATTATACAGTTGTATAGGTTTTTCCCATTATATTTTTTTGATCTTGTATTGTTTAGATTGCTTGAATAATGGTAAAAGCCTTCAACATCCTTTGAATGGGAATGGTCATGTTTTGCATATCACTACAGCACAGCAACGTGCACAAACCATACCACAGAAGCAACAAACAGGTATTTTAAAAGCTGAAAATAGTATTGTGAAGTTGGGACAGTGTTAAATCATGTAAGTCTGTCCATTTAGCTGGAACCTGTGGGTAGTAGTTCAGTGTGGATAAGGCCTGTCGATCAAAAAATGTCACTTTCTGCAACTCAATTATCATAAGTGGTTGCATTACTTTTTTGCATTACAATACGAGTTTCATTAAAATAATAGTTATGCAAGTGTATTTCTTATCATAATCGGTATAATAGTTATTGTGTAGTGTTACTTTGCCTCTAAATATTTGTTTGTTGTGTACTTTTGCCTCTAAATATTTACTTCTCAAATGTAGACACTGCTTTGAACACAGGTGAACCTGAAAGATACCACAATTTTGTCAGCAATGCTACAGAAAACTTCATGCCAGCAAATCAATCTTCAGTTAATGGTAATGTTTTACCACCACAAACAGGTATTTCACATTGCTGCATTTCCATATGTACAGAAAGGACATTTTGTATCATAAGCCAAATTGAACAACGCTAGACCTTACAGTTGGTTAACATTGAAAATCATGCCAGCATAAACAAGATATGCAAACTGGCTCATTTCGATCTGTGCTTGTTTGTTTTTTTATTGTTGTGTTCACAGACACAGATAATATTCCAAAAAAGGAAATTAGCTTATAAGTTTGTCTGCAAATACAGCTATGTAATTTTTCTAAAGTGTAAGATCCATCTTGATTTTAAATTTGAATTGTTTTTTTATTGAAGTTTTAATGCAGGTTTTACTTCAGTGGGCAAAAATTTAAATCTCTTGACTGGAAACGATGCCTTTACTGCAAACAACTTAACACAGCAACCACAACTTATGCAATTTCTTCCATCAACAACAGGTATTTTAAAAAATCTTGGAAATTTGGCTTGGTGGTAAAAGAAGAATTGAACAATTAAGGCTTAATTTTTGCCTTTTTTTGCCATTCTAAGTTTTCGACATGCAAAGCCACTTTTCGACATGGGCGGCGTGAAACAATGTTGAGTTACCGATATTCAGTAACATGAACAGACCAACGCCATTGTCTTTAAAGACCATAAATTGAATTACTTTAATAACTTAATTATCGGTCATGCCAATCTTGCAGCATTCACTCATCAATCTTACTAGTTTTCTTTTTTCAATGATTGGCATATAGATGCTGGTGGCAAAGTGGTTCAAAGTCATTTAATTGCAAACTGCAAATAACTATTTGGGGAGAAATTTGTATTTTGAGTCACTATTAAACAACAGCATTTACCTGAATAGTTATGTAGTGTTGAAAACTTAATGCAATCATCGTTTGCTATGCCGGGATCCTCATCCAAATTAATTTTGTCTCTTTAGATGGCTAAATAAATGCAACCGCAATAAATTTTAGACAAAATCCATGTAAACACCAGCCAACACTTGCTTTAACGTTCTGTTATGTTTAAAACTAACCATTTACCAAACACGTGCAATGGTTGCAGAACATGTTGCTTTGTTACGAAACAAGTACCGTTTTTTGTTCAATTGGACCTATTTAATGAGACATATCAGCCTACAACATGCAGGTTATTCTTTTGTTTTGTTGCTATTTCAACATGTATTCTAAACTTATTTAAGTACAAGAATCCTATAATGGAAATAAGCCTGGTCGTTCTCATACGTTAGTTACCACATACGGCATTTTTACTATTCAACACGCACGACAATTTTTCTCAAGATGTTTGACACGCAATAAAAATCCGATGCCCTGAACAATAAAGAAAATAATCTGCATTATTAAAAGCCTTAACTTTCAAGTTCCTTATCGCCAATTTAATCCACATGCTAGATATGTATATTTTTTTGTGAGCCTTATCAGAGCACTTAATCTACAAGTTAATTTTTGGTAAAGCTTAAATTATAGAAACTACTTCTATCCACATGTCATTGTATACATATTTGAAGAGTCATAAATTTCTTTTTTGTGTAGATTCTACTTTCTGTAATGGTGGAAGTTCCTATAATACTGTCACCAGTGTCCCAACCAGAAATGGTACTTTGATTACCGCTAACCCAACACAACAACATCGGAATACTGTGCAAACTTTACAAACAGGTATTAACTTAAAATTATTAAGCTTAAAACATCAGAATACTGTGCAACATCGGAATACTGTGCAAACTTTACAAACAGGTATTAACTTGAAATTATTAAGCTTAAAGCCAAAAGTCACACAGAAATGCAAGGAAGAAATTTTCTCCAAAATGATATAAAAATATGCAGTGAATTCATTGCAACTTTGTGACACGAAAAAATCTTTGTGTTAATTCATTTGTGCAACACCTTTTTCTCATGTCTTTTTTTCGTGTCATGCAATGAGGCCATCAGTCCATCCTAGCAAATTTGTTAATATCAAAAACTACGCGAAGAGTATTGACATAGAAAGAAGTTTTTAGTCCCTGTTCACCATCTTTTTTTGTATTGATATGATGTAACATTTATTATGTTTCCAAAAACAGAATTCAGTGCAAACCATGTTGAAATTACCAATAACCCAACAATCTTTGGTGAATACAAAACAAGCAGTGATATTTCTACGAGGCAGTCAGATGCTGCAATGGTGTTGATGCAACTTTCCGGTAAGTTTTCTTGCAAACAAACACTGATTAGTAAATGTGACAAAATTTAACGTTCTTTTGTTTCTTTGGGTTTTTTTGCACATGAATCTTTATGTGACCCTACCTAGGCCTAAATCTTTTCATTTTTTTTGAAAATCTGTGAAGTCTTGTACCGTATTTACTTAATTGTAAGCCACAGCTTGTAAATTTTTTTAACCTACTGTTTCTGCGACGTTCAATCGAGGGCGGCTTATATTCGAGGGTGGCTGTGGCTCTGAGTTTCAATAAAATTCATGTTTAACTTGCTCTGCCTTACCAGTACTTTTTATCAAACACAGTTATCAGTGTACCCGACAATTTCAATGGACAGATTTGTTGACAATTATTGTTATAGGGTACCTAAGGTTGCCTATGACATTTACATGTGGCTTAAATTCGAAGGCGGCTTATATTAACTTTTGAACACCGTCACAATTGAATAAATAAGGTTGTACATTCTCAAGCTCATTTGGAAGTAGTTATTTCAAAAAGTCACCAACTTGCTTAACACTAACATGACAAAAGTATGAAAATATATTTTTGTAAAACCTATTCAAGGTATTGAAGAGCCTGCAACTACTCCCTATAGCCCAAGGTTCACTGAACTATTAAATAGTCAACAAGTATATACTGGGAATATTATCCAGGGAGCAATACAACTAACAGGTAATTTCATTGTTTATTACAAGCCCATTGATTTACATAACACATAGGCAAAGTTATATTTTTTTAAATTACAAAACATCACCAAGGGTGTAGCTTAGATTTATTTTTGTTTAATCACTTTCAAGGCACTGAACAGCATCCAACCACCCCTTATGATGTAACCCATGATCCTTTTTCAAGTGATGAACAGATAAATGCAGGAAAAGTTATGCAGGGACGACAGCAGCAAACAGGTAATAAAAACAATTTGGAAAAAACTATCTGTTGTTGGTAATCCTTAGGAACAAACTGCTAGCACCCCTTTTTGAAAACTACTAGTATTGAAACATGAATAAATTGTTATGTAAGAGGAATGTAGGAATACCATTCAACAGAAATGCAAGCAATGTAAAATGCTTCGAAGAAAGCTGTTGATTATACAGTGGATACAACATTTCATAATTAAATACCACTGTATCGGGAAAGTTCGGGAAAAATGAACATTTAGGACTTTCAAATATCACGTATATCGTGACAAAACATACATAGGTTTTACAGCACATTTGTTGTTTCATGACTACAAATAACGGCGTTGACGTGTATATTCTGTGATTTTTTACGAAACCTAATCAAAATCCCTTTTCTGATAAATTGTAAAACATTAAAAGTACGAAATCTTAAATTTATTTTTCCAATATGTCCCCCTTTTAAAAAAATACACGTTTACCACTCTTTAGCGCCACCAAAAAAAATTCCCCCGAAACACTGACACTTTGAATAGACCGCCAGGGTATGTGATGGTGGGAGGTTGGGTTTATTTTTGTTTAAATTAAATAAATTGTTTTTATTTCAGATGAAAACATCGATTCAACTTTTTTGATCCAAACTTACGTGAATTTGTTGAAAAAACATAAATATTCTGAAGCAAATGAAACAAAAAACCAACTTTCAAGGTTGCTTGAAGGTCGTGGGAAAACTGCGGAAGATTTGGCAACAACTGGACGTGAAAAGAGATTAGAGGGAAAATGTTTGGAATCGATTTTATTTTACGATGTTGCGTCTGAACTTTATGTCAAACGTGATGGAGATGAAGCGTTGAAAGGTGTGTGGAGTTGTGTTAAGGGTTTGAGTCTGACACGCGAAGATTTGATGGAAACATGGGATTCGAATCAAGAACTTGGAAACAAACGAATAATTCGTGATCATGTGATCCCACTGATGGGAACGATGAGACTCAAAATACAAAATATTAAAAACGTGGAAGAAGATATTAAATGCGAGAAGCAAGTGTGGTGTTTGTACTGGATTGAATTGAGTCAACATTCAATCAGAGATTATTCGTCCCAGGAATCAACAATTAAACTTGGACTTGAAATGATGAAGAAACAGTTTGGTGAAAACTCAGCAAAGCATGAAGTGTTAGGAGGTTTGTTAAACGACCTTGGTGTTGTTTACGAGGAAACAAATCGACTGAATGAAAGCGTGGATTTTTGTAAAAAAGCAATCCAAGCTTACAGAACGGCAACAGACATAACTGAAATGGGAAGGAAGGAGTTGATTGAAAAAAGTAAAAACAATTTAAGTGTTGTTGAATCAAAACTTGCACAAAGGAAATAATTATGACATCACAAACACAAAATGTGTTTTTGTTAAATATGTTTGAATTATGCATTGTTTACGTAATTTGTATGAAAATGGAAGGTAGCTACCATGCACTTGAATGAATTTTGTGATTATTCTTTTCATGTCGCTGATGATTTGTAGCTGATAATAAAGAATAAGTAAATGATGTTGACTTCAAGATTAAGCTTTGGTAAAGTGAATGCAAGGTATTATGTAAAAATGCAGAATATTATATGTCAGCTTAAAGAGAAACCAACTTTAGCCAAAGAAAATTAGTGTCCTGGTAAGAGTTTGCTTTTATCTTTAATGAAAGTGCGTAATACCCCCAAAAAAACTATTCAAGCATGAAAAACTTACCAATATATTGGGTAATTTTGTTTGATAAATACGTCATTCGAATGTGCCATAGTTTTTAAGTAGCTTATTTCACATTACTAGCTTTTAGCACATGCATTTGGTGCACCCAATAATAGGTATTACAAAAAAAAACTTTAAACAGTGCCAAAAACTGTGCAAAGTAATACAATGGCTAACCTCCTGCAAAGGACCAAATTTGGCACATTATGTCTTTGTATCTGGCCTGCTAGGAGTTTGTACAAATGAGACACTTTACAAACAAGGTTTATACTGCAGTTTGATGTAATTTTTGTACACGTCACTTACCTAGGCCACATTTTAAAGCATTGTTGTAAATAGGTTATGGTTTACCTCTAATTGTCCACTTTAAAATGGTTAAAATATGTCAAATATTTGATGATTTTTGGACTGTCAATAGAAAAGTGTGCCCAACCCTACCAGGGCAGAATAACCTTACCCACCATTCCACATGTTCAAGGTAAAAAAATTTTCTGCATGCTATGCAACCAATAGTTCCAAATTACAACGGGATACTTTAGACGATTCCGCTACGAATGCATGTTGATTAAAAGACTGCATTTCCATCATGGGTACTGCATATCAACCCAACCTTTTGGAATGGGAAACTGTTAAAGATTTTGGTAACAAATCTAATGATATCAATCAGAGGCCTGTTGCTTCTGACTAATTAATACAAATCTTGGTTGTGTTGGTTGAACAAATACCTGACAAAGGTTTGAGGACATGGGCATCTCTATTGTAGAAAGTTCCAGTGTTTACGTTCTAACAAGCCAATTTTCTCATTTTGGGATTTTGACATCCAGCACCATATTTGCAGTTTGCACCAGAAGGTCCTGAAACCTTTCAAAAAACTTAATACACATCTTGAGACTTTTTTGGTGATTATATTGTGCATTGAATCAGTACGATAAATCGAGCATACATTTGAGATGACAGCAGTGCAGAGTTAGTGAGATTGGCTTGGGTGAGAGTAAGGAGAAATTTCCATGTTTCTATTTCTACTGCTGGTCCTTGCTACAATTCCTTAATTGAAGTCAATTTATTTTACAAAGGTATAATTTGCACAACAATAAATGGCCAAAACGCAGCACAGTAAAACTTGATTTGCAGTGACAATTCTGGTGTGACAAGTTTGTCTTTCTTTGTAAAACAGTTGCACGTTCTTGTTTTACAACTGCAAACGTCACTAAACCATAATGGCTCATGGCGTCACTGTTTACATGTTACGGATGAGTAATTTTCTGTGCAGGAACCCGGGTTTGCAGAGAGAAAACACGCCGTGTATATCTTCTATGACTTTTAAAAAAACACCTGCACGGGCTACCATCACGAACTTTTAATTAGCGCAAAAACAAACGACAACACATACCTTAGATAACTACGCGTAAGCACTCAATGCAGCCTTCTCCCCACGGTTTTTCTTACAGTGCGCGTAACTTGGGCCTTTTCGCTTAGTTCTCTATATTCCTTCTGTGGCTTACGGCCATCGATATATATACGGTTATTGAGATTACATAAAATAATGAATTCGACAGGATTAATAAAAATGTCGATGTGAAATTAAAACCAAAACCGATTTGCACATATGTTAGAGATTAGCCGATATGTCGGATAGAAACGAAGCGATTAACCGAAAATAACCTATGCGCACGTACGCGAACTAATCAAATTGCACAATTTAACACAAAATGACATTTAATAATAAAGTTTTGCTGCATCTGCACTTGCCTGGGTTTCGCATTCCAAAGTAATTTTTGTATGTTCCGCGTCTCAGTGGTTGAAGATTTTTGGAAAACACGACTTTCGCCCTATTCAAATTCTTCTGTAACATTGCCAACAATGACAAAATATTCTCTGAATTATCAATGTTTAATGCTCGCTGTTCGTAGTTTTCTATTTACCATTTGTATTTTAAAGGTAGACGAAAGCGCCACTCCTACGTCGTACTCGGGTAACCAACTATTGAAACGTCACGAAGTTAACTCCTTGCGTATGCAAGTGTGTAGAATTATCGACTCGCGGCCAAAAATAATCGAAAAATCGACAGGTAGGCCAACAGACCGCATAAGAGAAACAAAAGAATGCAGTTTAATGAATAAACCCAACTACATTGTAGATTCCCAAACCAAAATTTCTTTCTTTTTGTTACTGTTTTCGTTATGTTTTCTATGTTTGGCACAACTCTCGTTATTATGTAACAAAGGCTGCGCAGTAGACGTGCGCGTGCAGACCGCATGGTTATGTTTTTCATTGCTAGTTGTGTTGCCAGTTATTGTGGTACATGTAATAATACTGATTCTATTTGAATAAGGATGTTAGTTGCAAAACGCGAAATAGTTTGTTGACTGCTTTGCAACAATTGAAAAGTTTACTGGATGTTGTCACTACTGATAATTTACGGAATAAGATCGGTCGCAAAACAGTTCGGTAAGTGCGATTGAATTTGCCACAGTGTGAATTTGTCTATGTATTGAATGTACAATTGTGTTTCTTTAACTAGAAACCGTTCCATTCCTGGCGCGTTGTTGTGTCGGTCGTTCCTGTATCGAATACAAGTGTCTGTTGTGTTTCGCGGGCTCGACTACCTAGAAGATTGGATGGGACGCGTTTGGGCTAAAGGCCAAAAAACTGCTGTGTAGCGTGTAGCGCCGCCGATCCGCAGAAAAAGCACGTTACATACAAGTTTCGAACTGTCATTGTTACAACCGTTTGTGACGTCACAACATGCCTGTCCTGGGAATCTACGGTTGGCAATGCAAGAAAGCGCAAAAAAACATGTTTCAGGTCATTCTGATGGAATACGTGGGATCTCTACCGATTTTTATTACTTTCACGCTATTCTGCACTCTATCCTTGACAGATACTGAGATTTTAAAAAAATCCTATGAAGCGGAAAGTGGTTTGGCACTTGATTGAAAGTGACGTCACCGGGAATGCAAAAAAGCGCAAAAACACCCGTGTTTCAGGTCATTCTGATGGAATACGTGGGATCTCTACCAATTTTTATTACTTTCACGCTATTCTGCACTCTATCCTTGACAGATACTGAGATTTAAAAAAAATCCTATGAAGCGGAAAGTGGTTTGGCACTTGATTGAAAGTGACGTCACCGGCAATGCATTATAGCGTAAAAAGATTCGTATTTCAGGTCATTTTGCATGTAAACTTGGGACTTCTACAGAGGTATTGGTACGAATTGGTTAACAAGTGAAATATTTTGCAAAATAATGCTTACTGGTATGATATATCCCCACAATAAACTCCTTTGTATAAGTTAAACCTTTTTGTGCAATGCTGCTCATTGATGCGGAACGGATTTCGCGAAACAATAATTTTGGATTCTGCCAGGATGACAGTAGTGAACCCGCCTCATGTTTCTTCTGCAAATTTTAGCAAGAACAAACGTAAAGTATAATTCAGCTGAATATCTATGTTATTCGCAATTTTTTTCGCGGATGCGAAGGACATTTGGTTACCCTTGAGCGATGGCGCGGGTGGAATCACCCCCAAGCAACTCTGTTTGTTGATTTTGTTGGGTTCCTCCTTTTTTCCTTTGTTTGGTTCCTGTTCGAAACCACCAGCGCCATTTTGAAAAGGGGAAACAAAGAGAAACAGTTCTTGTGGAATTCGTTTGCAGGTGTCCTTTCTGTCCTGATTATATAGTGGTAGTATGTCTTCTGTGGAAGAGGTATGTGGAGTTTTACATTCTAATCATACTAGTATTTTCCAAAAAAATTTACTATGCGCCCTTTTCGAAACGTTACCAGGTTAGCCTACCCCACATATCCTCATGTTTTTGATCAGCAATATTGGTAATAGTATCCATCTGTTTATATATGTTTTGTAGTTTCATTTCATCAAAGCCGAGGATATTTTATGTGACCAATGGAATTTTGTTGCTGGAAGTGGTGGATTCAGTGATGTAATAATTGGTTACCATGTTGGTTGGAAGCAATTTGTTGCCGTCAAAGTAATCAAAGCTGGTGGCCGACACAGTGAAGAACTCTTTAAAAAAACGTAAATCCAGCATTCATGATACACTACTGTAACTGTTTTTATTTAAATAACTTTAATGTTGCAGAATTGGTGAAGAGCTGGAAAACCTGCAAAAACTAGATCATATCAACATAGTGAATGTTTATGGTTGGACTAAATGGCCCTTTGCCATTGGGATTGTCATGGAGTTCTGTGAAGGGGGAAACCTATTGGAACTGCTGCTGAATACCTCGATCATTTTGGGATTCCCTTTGCGTGTCCGGTTTTTACTGGATGCTGCAGAAGGTCTCAAAGCTTGCCATGGTTTACCTCTGAAGAGAATGGTTCACGGAGATGTCAAGCCGGAAAATTGGTTGCTTACCAAAATTCTGCGCCTCAAATTGTGCGACTTTGGAAATGCAGAACTCGCAACTTTAACTGGATTGACAACAAAGGATCCTTCAGCAAGAAGCAAGAAGGAAAGACCTCAATACACACCGATGTACACAGCACCTGAAAAACTAAAAGATCCCACCATGAAACCCACCAAAGAACTTGATGTTTATGCTTTCGGTGTGATGGTCTTTACTCTCGTGGTGAGGGCATTGCCATATCCGACCGACAACCTGAAAGCTTTACAGGATTCCATCAAGGAAGGAAGAAGACCAGATTGTTCCATAATAAACCAAAAAAAGTCTCTTCTCAGTTACAGTGACAGAGCAATCGTTGAAAACCTCGAGCAACTGATGAAGCTATGTTGGGATCAAGATCCATCTGTTCGACCAAACATGATCGAAATCTGTGAGAGATTGCAGCAACTTCTTGACCAGCAAAGTCAAGAAGTTATCGAGCAACAATTGGAAGATGTTGCTAGGCAGATGAACATGAAAGATCCCTTTCTTGTCAACAATGCGAAGCTGGTTTCCCTTCCATCATTTTGCACAAATGCCCGAAGATTCCAAGGTTTGTTCTCAAATTTATACAAACTAGCAAAAATTTCCGATCATTAACTGTGACTGTAGAAAAATTGACTCAAATTTGCTTGCTTGTCTCTGTTTGTGATATACGATCCTTCCGCCAAGTACACAATCCTCCAACCTATAATGATGCCAGAAAAGATCATTCATAGCACCAGCAATTACTAAACCTTTAACAAATTTTTCTTCAATGCACAAAAATGTGTGAATGAGAGTATATTCAACTAATACTTCTTAGAAATGATATGTAGTGTATGATGTTGTTTGTAGCAACCATGTATAAATAGAACTCACTGTAGACATAATAAATATAGCACTGTGGTAAATACAGATGCCATAGCTCAGGGCTCGGCAACCTTTTGAATGCTACGGTCAGTTTACAATTTATGTTTAAACTTTGATGACTTTGTGTGCCAACCTATGGTGCACACCAAAGTATGTTGGCCTTTTTTTAACCATTCTCTGCATAGTGACTGCCTAATCATATGGGAATATATGAAGAACTTGTAAAGCACTTTGCACTTAAAAGAAAACTAAATCCTTTAAACATTATTTAGTTCGTTCTCCTGCACTTGGGGATGTCACCCGAACTCATTCTTCCACTGATTCAACTGAAGACCAAGTGGTTTCTGGACGAGCAGGTAGTGTTGGAAGCTGATGTATGCAGAGATTATGTCTTTATATAATGCAAACATAAAATACTGATCACTTTAGTTAAAAACCCATCTTCACTTTAAAGTGCTGATCCCAAAATTTTTTAAAGCAGGTCAAGGATTATCCAATGTGAGGTCACAACAGTATGACTTGAATGCTGAAGAAATAGTGGAGCAACAGCCAGGTATTTTCAAAGATGTATACCCTTTGTATGTTTTGGGTTGGTTTTCTGAATGAAAGTTTAACACTTAACATCAAATACCTTACATTTTGACTTATGAAAGAATACCATCAAATTAGTTAAGTTTTAAAGTAAAATATTGTTGCCATATTCCAGAAATCATACAAACCAGAAGATCTCCAGAGAAAGTTCTCCAACCTTTGGCAGAAAATATACCAGCACAGCATGATAACAATGAATATATTGAGAAACAACTAGGTACTTAAAAATGCTGTTAAATTTGCTAATACAGGTTCCAAAACAGTGTGTCAAAATGCACTAGTAGCAAACTGTATGACCTCTCAGCTGTTGCAGTGCTGAAAAAACGAGTCATTATATTACCAAGTGAATTAGTAACTAAAAAATATTCATCGCTGTAAATAAAGGTATTACTATTACATTTTGCAACAAATAAAGGTATTCTCTTATGTTGAAGTTGGAAGCCACATTGCCTAATGCAAAATTACTCTTAAATAATTTCCCCCTCACAAACCCTCCTTACACATTCGCTTCGTTTACCATCATGGTAAATTCTTTTTCATTGTCTATCTATGGATGAAAAGTATTTATTTAAAACACCTGGAACATTTGCCTTTTATTGAGACAAACCAGCTCTACAATTTGGCACTACCAAACAATCCATATAAAAATTCTCTCAAAAGCATTTCTATTAATATTTATTTTTTGGCCTTTCAAAATGACAAAATTGAGTTTATCTGTTATATGATGTTTGCAATAAAATAATAGTTGACTTTAGCAATCCATTCTCATTCAGCTTTGAAAAGAAAATCAAGCAATGACATTCCAAGCGCTTCCAGTGACAGCAAGAAAATTAAAAAAAATACTGAAGATGGAACATCACGAAAAGAACAAGCAGGTGAAAAAATAAAACTTACGACCTCCGTCATATATATTTTGATATTGTTAATGGAGGGCACTTGTTATGACGTCACAAACTAGTGATTGTGGTAAACATAATAAAAATAAATGTAAATTCATGTTATATCACTTCCAAGACACTGAACAGCATCCAACCACCTCTCATGATGAAACCCATGATCATTTTTCAAGTTATGAACAGATAAATGCAGGAAAAGTTGTGCAGGGACGACAACAAACAGGTAACGCTATGTGTGTAAAAGGTTTTTTACTGAAAACAATTTGAATAAACTGTATCTGCTGTTGGTATGCTACTGATCAGGGGCGCAACTAGGGGGGCTGGTTTGTCGGCATGCCAGGTCCCTTTGTTGTCTGCGTATGTTGGTACAGCGCCAAATCATATTCGCATTTACTAAACGGCGATAATCTTTCGATTGTTACTAAGGATTTACTCCATACGTCACCACAAAAAATGACGTAATTTTTCTCATTTTCTTCGGTGGACAAGACATTGTTATTGAGGCTAACTGTTGTAGTTACAGAAGAAACTGACGCGAAAGTTGGTCAAGCAGAGTATACTATAGTAACCTATATAGACACGTCGAAAAAACGAAACGCGAGAAAATATGCTCAAGCGTGCTAAAGTGTAATTGTTACAAAACAATACCTCTAATAATGGAACTGTTGCATAAAAATGTAATTTCTGGCTCACAATGGAACTATTATTTTTACGTTTTGACCTATTTAAGCGTCGTTTTACTTGAAACAAATGATATCGGTGGTCGTTGCCTGTCCCCTTTAAATACCGCTAGTTGCGCCACTGCTACTGATAGTGGTAAACATTGCATTACAGTGAAGCAATTACTTTCCTAAGGTTTTAAGTTAAATTTATGTAAGACAATACATTGGCAATCACTTTTGAAAGAAGCCTTTTTCCTTGCCAAGCCTTAAAAGCTACATAAAACACTTTTTGGTACAATGTTATTAACAGCTTCAGTTAGTTTAGTGTTTCCCAACCGGTAGTACCACTAGTGGTACGCAAAAGCATTCCAGGTCGTACGCAAGTGCCTTTCCGTAATTTGCGGATATAGTTCAAATTAAAAAAATTGCAAGTGATCTAAAAATGTTTGTTACTTCATCCCCTAGGATACTTTGTAAATTTGTTTTACCTCCAAGTGGTATGCAACCACAAAAATGTTGGGAATCACAGGTTTATGGTGCAGAGTAGTGATGTGGAGCTTCGGTTTGCAGAATTTATTTGGCCAAATCTGCGATTTTGATGAAGATTCAGTTTTGGCCGACTTATACGCTCATGAAAACGTTATGAGATACCAACAATAGCATGTGAACTGTATTAATAATTTCCAATACTTTGAAAGATGATATTATTTTGGGCGCACATCTTATCTTTTCTGTGTAATTGTGCATCACACAAATTTACGAACTGGTCTAAAACTAATGCAGAATCAACAACTCCTTTGTATTGTTCAGTGACATGACAATAAAACTGTTACAGCGGC
The DNA here is from genome assembly GCF_947561715.1 of Ascidia mentula. Lineage (NCBI taxonomy): Eukaryota > Metazoa > Chordata > Ascidiacea > Phlebobranchia > Ascidiidae > Ascidia > Ascidia mentula. The sequence goes on from NC_138567.1 coordinate 3,048,537, forward strand.
GGATTGCTATTGTGATACAAGTCTTAGCATGTACGCTCGCTAACAACATAACCTTTAAAAAATGGGAGCGATGGTCTTCAATGAAATATTATCGTTGTGCCCATGCCTGGTACAGAATCGTCAATACAACTTGAAAACTACCGCAAAAACTGAATATTTGGTTTCGACCAGAACCGAATTCGGACAATTCCATGCATCACTAGTGTAGAATGTCAGATTTTGTAAATTTTTAAAATATTGATGTGTTTATTTTATTTAAGGAAACACAACATCCGCTGAGGTTAACACGGATGGTGCAAAAGAAGAACATGCAGCCACCAGACACAATCAGCAACAGTATGAAGGTACAAACGACATAAACACATATTTTCGTGACCAGTGTATGATCATACTGATATCAAGTTGCAAAAATATACCGCTGAAGCAACAAACAGGTATTTTGAAAGCTGAAAATACAATTGTGAAGTTGGCACACTGTTAAATCGTGTAAGTCTGTCCATTTAGCTGGAAACTGTGGGTAGTAGTTCAGTGTGGATGAGGCCTGTCGATCAAAAAATGTCACTTTCTGAAACTCAATTATCATGAGTGGTTGCATTACTTTTTTGCATTACAATACGAGTTTCATTAAAATAATGGTTATGCAAGTGTATTTTTTATCATAATCAATATAATAATTATTGTTTAGTTTGCCTCTAAATATTTGTTTGTTGTATACTTTTGCCTCCAAATATTTGCTTCTGAAATGTAGACACTGCTTTGAACACTGGTGAACCTGAAAGTAACCACAATCCTGTCAGCAATGCTACAGAAAACTTCATGCCAGCAAATCAATCTTCAGTTAATGCTAATGTTTTACCACCACAAACAGGTATTTCACATTGCTACATTTCCATATGTACAGAAAGGACATTTTGTATCATAAGCCAAATTAGACAACTTTAAAGCTTACAGTTGGTTAACATTGAAAATCATGCCAGCATAAACAAGACATGCAAACCGGCTCATTTCGATCTGTGCTTGTTTTTTTTTTGTTTTTTTTTGTGTTCACACACACAGATAATATTCCAAAAAAGGAAATTAGCTTATAGGTTTGTCTGCAAATACAGCCATGTAATTTTTCTAAAGTGTAAGATCCATCTTGATTTTAAATTTGAATTGTTTTTTATTGAAGTTTTAATGCGGTTTTTACTTCAGTGGGCGGAAATTTAAATCTCTTGACTGGAAACGATGCCTTTACTGCAAACAACTTAACACAGCAACCACAACTTATGCAATTTCTTCCATCAACAACAGGTATTTTAAAAAATCTTGGAAATTTGGCTTGGTGGTAAAAGAAGAAATGAACAATTAAGGCTTAATTTTTGCCTTTTTCGCCTCTCTAAGTTTTCGACATGCAAAGCCACTGTTCGACACGGGCGGCGTGAAATAATGTTGAGATACCGATATTCAGTAACATGAACAGACCAACGTCATTGTCTTTAAAGACCATAAATTGAATTACTTTAATAACTTAATTATTGGTCATGGCAATCTTGCAGCATTCACACCGATCTTACTAGTTTTCTTTTTTCAATGATTGGCATATAGATGCTGGTGGCAAAGTGATTCAAAAAAATTGGTGCCAGTAGAAGTCATTTAATTGCAAACTGCAAATAATTATTTGGGGAGAAATTTGTATTTTGAGTCACTATTAAACAACAGCATTTACCTGAATGGTTATGTAGTGTTGAAAACCTAATGCCATCATCGTTTGCTATGCGGGGATCCTCATTCAAATTAATTTTGTCTCTTTAGATGGCTAAATCAATGCAACCGCTAAAAATTTTTTGACAAAATCCATGCAAACACTAGTCAACACTTGCTTTAACGTTCAGCGAATAAGCGCGTTATGTTTAAAACTAACCATTTACCAAACACGTGGCATGGTTGCCAAACATGTTGCATTGTTACGAAACAAGTACCGTTTTTCGTTCAATTGGACCTATTTAAAGAGACAAATCAGCCTACAACATGCAGGTTATTCTTTTGTTTTGTCGCTATTTCAACATGTATTCTAAACCTATTTAAGTACAAGAATCCTATAATGGAAATAAGCCTGGTCGTTCTCATACGTTAGTTACCAGATACAACATTTTTACTATTCAACATGCACAACAATTTTTCTCAAGATGTTTGACATGCAATAAAAAACCGACGCCCTGAACACTAAAGAAAAAAATCTGCACTATTCAAAGCCTTAACTTTCAAGTTCCTTATCGCCAATTTAAACCACATGCTAGATATGTATATTTTTTGCAAGCCTCATCAGAGCACTTAATCTACAAGTTAATTTTTGGTAAAGCTTAAATTATAAAAACTACTTCTATCCACATGTCATTGTATACATATTTGAAGAGTTATAAATTTCTTTTTTGTGTAGATTCTACTTTCTGTGATGGTGGAAGTTCTTATAATACTGTCACCAGTGTCCCACCCGGAAATGGTTCTTTGATTACCGCTAACCCAACACAACAACATCGGAATACTGTGCAAACGTTACAAACAGGTATTAACTTAAAATTAATAAGCTTTAAGCAAAAAGTCATGCAGAAATGCAAGGAAGAAATTTTCTCCAAAATGGTATAAAAATATGCAGTGAAATCATTGCAACTTTGTGACACAAAAAAATCTTTATGTGAATTCATTTGTGCAACACATTTTTCTCATGTCTCTTTTTTCGTGTCATGCAATGAGGCCATCAGTCCATCCTAGCAAATTTGATAATATCAAAAACTACGCGAAGAGTATTGACATAGAAAGAAGTTTTTAGTCCCTGTTCACCATCTTTTTTTGTATTGACATGGTGTAACATTTATTATGTTTCCAAATACAGAATTCAGTGCAAACCATGTTGAAATTGCCAATAACCCTACAAGCTTTGGTGAATACAAAACAAGCAGTGATATTTCTACGAGGCAGTCGGATGCTGCAATAGTGTTGATGCAACTTTCCGGTAAGTTTTCTTGCAAACAAACACTGATTAGTAAATGTGACCAAATTTAACGTTCTTTTGTTTTTTTGCACACGAACCTTTATGTGACTCTACCTAGGCCTAAATCTTTCCATTTTTTTTGAAAATCTGTAAAGTCTTGTACTGTATTTACTTGATTGTAAGCCACAGCTTGTAAAGTTTTTTAACCTACTGTTTCTGCGGCGTTCAATCGAGGGCAGCTTATATTCGAGGGTGGCTGTGGCTCTGAGTTTCAATAAAATTCATGTTTAACTTGCTCTGCCTTACCAGTACTTTTTATCAAACACAGTTATCAGCGTACCCGACAATTTCAATGGACAGATTTGTTGACAATTATTGTTATAAGGCACCTAAGGTTGCCTATGACATTTACATGTGGCTTAAATTCGAAGGCGGCTTATATTAACTTTTGAACACCGTCACAATTGAATAAATAAGGTTGTACATTCTCAAGTTCATTTGGAAGTAGTTTTTTCAAAAAGTCACCAACTTGCTTAACACTAACATGACAAAAGTATGAAAATATATTTTTGTAAAACCTATTCAAGGTATTGAAGAGCCTGCAACTACTCCCTATAGCCCAAGGTTCACTGAACTATTAAATAGTCAACAAGTATATACTGGGAATATTATCCAGGGAGCAATACAACAAACAGGTAATTTCATTGTTTATTACAAGCCTATTGATTTACATAACACATATGCAAAGTTATATTTTTTAAAGTTACAAAACATCACCAAGGGTGTAGCGTAGATTTACTTTTGTTTAATCACTTTCAAGGCACTGAACAGCATCCAACCACCCCTTATGATGTAACCCATAATCAGTTTTCAAGTGATGAACAGATAAATGCAGGGAAAGTTATGCAGGAACAGCAGCAAACAGGTAATAAAAACAATATGAAAAAGACTGTGTCTGTTGTTGGTAATCCCTAGGAACAGACTGCTAGCACCCTTTTTTTGAAAACTACTAGTATTGAAACATGAATAAGTTGTTATGTAAGAGAAATGTAGGAATACCATTCAACAGAAATGCAAGCAATGTAAAATGCTTCAAAGAAAGCTGTTGATTATACAGTGGATACAACATTTTATAATTAAATACCACTGTATCGGGAAAGTTCGGGAAAAATGAACATTTAGGACTTTCAAATATCACATATATCGTGACAAAAACATACATAGGTTTTACAGCACATTTTTTGTTTTATGACATCACAAATAACGGCATTGACGTGTATATTCTGTGATTTTTTACTAAACCAAATCAAATAAATTGTAAAACATTAAAAGTACGAAATCTTAAATTTATTTTTCCAATATGTCCCCCTTTTAAAAAAAATACACGTTTACCACTCTTTAGCGCCACCAAAAAAATTCCCCCGAAACACTAACACTTTGAATAGACCGCCAGGGTATGTGATGGCGGGAGGTTGGATTTATTTACGTTTAAATTAAATAAATTGTTTTTATTTCAGATGGAAACATCGATTCAACTTTTTTGATCCAAACTTACGTGAATTTGTTGGAAAAACATAAATATTTTGAAGCAAATGAAACAAGAAACCAACTTTCAAGGTTGCTTGAACTTGAAGGTCGAGGGAAAACTGCGGAAGATTTGAAAACAACTGGAGATGAAAAGAGATGGGAGGGAAAATATTTGGAATCGATTTTATTTTACGATGTTGCGACTGAACTTTATGTCAAACGTGATGGAGATGAAGCGGTGGAAGGTGTGGGGAGATGTGTTTGGGGTTTGAGATGGACATGCAAAGATTTGATGAAAACATCGGATTCGAATCAAAAACTTGAAAACAAACGAATAATTAGTGATCATGTGATCCCACTCATGGAAACGATGAGACTCAAAATACAAAATATTCAAAACGTGGAAGAAGGATTTAAATGTGACAATCAAGTGTGGTGTTTGTTCTGGATTGAATTGAGTCAACATTCAATCGGAGATTATTCGTCCGAGGAATCAACAATTCGACTTGGACTTGAAATGATGAGGAAACAGTTTGGTGAAAACTCCGCAAAGCATGGAGTGTTCGGACGTTTGTTAAACAACCTTGGTCTTGTTTGCATGGAAACAAATCGACTGAATGAGAGCGTGGATTTTTGTCAAAAAGCAATCCAAGCTTACAGAATGGCAACAGACCTAACTGAAGAGAGAAGGGAGAAGTTGATTGAAGAATGTGAAAACGATTTAAGTAAAGTTGAATCAAAACTTGCACAAAGGACATAATTGTGACATCACAAACACAAAATGTGTTTTTGTTAAATATGTTTGAATTATGCATTGTTTAGGTAATTTACATGAAAATGGAAGGTAGCTACCATGCACTTAATGAATTTTGTGATTATTATTTTCATGTCGTTAGTGATTTGTAGCTGATAATAAAGAGTAAGTAAATGATGTTGACTTTAAGATTAAGCTTTGGTAAAGTCAATGGAAGGTTTTCGGTAAAAATGCAGAATATTATATTTCAGCTTAAAAGAGAAACCAACTTTAGCCAAAGAAAATTAGTGTCCTGGGAAGAGTTTGCTTTTATCTTTAACGAAAGTGTGTAACACCATAAAAAAACACTATTTAAGTATGAAAAACTTACCAATATATTGGGTAATTCTGTTCGATAAATATGTGATTCAAATGTGCCATAGTTTTTAACTAGCTTATTTCACATTACTAGCTTTTAGTACATGCATTTGGTGCACCCAATAATATGTATTATAAAAAAAAAACTTTAAACAGTGCTAAAAACTTTGCAAAGTAATACAATGGCTAACCTCCTGCAAAGGACCAAATGTGGCACATTATGTCTTTGTATCTGGCCTGCTAGGAGTTTGTGCAAATGAGTGACACTTTACAAACAAGGTTTATACTGCAGTTTGATGTAATTTTTGTACATGTCACTCGCCTAGGCCACATTTTAAAGCATTGTTGTAAATAGTTTACCTCCAATTGTCCACTTTAAAATGGTTACAAAAGCTGCATGCCAAATTTTTGATTATTTCTAAGGAGAGTGCCTAACACTGCCAGGACAGATAAACGACAAAATAAACCTTACCCACCATTCCACACGGACAAGACAAAAACTTTTCTGTATGCTACACAACCAATAGTTCCAACTGGTTACTATAGTCGATTCCGCTACGAATGTATGTTGAATAAAATACTGCATTTCCATCATGGGTACTGCATATCAACCCAACTTTTTGGAATGGGAAACTGTTGAAGATTTTTGAAATAAATCTACTGATATTAATCAGAGACCTGTTGCTTCTGATCGATTACTAGAGATATTATATGTGTTGGTTAAACAAATACCTTTACATGTTCTGTGCAAGTGTACACAGGATTTTCAGAGAATGTCAAAACGATGTAAATCTGCAGGTAGGTTTTGTTGACCCTTCGGACGCACATGTTGGGAGGTGGATTTCAAAAGTTAACGATAAACTATAGATAAAAGCTGCCATGCATTTGGGAACAACAGAGATTAAAGTTTGAGCTAACTTAACTAAAACATTTTGAAAAGCTAATTCATCTACACTACGAGAATAATATTAATTATAATGATATGTACATTTGCTGCAGAATATCTCAAAAACGTTGACAATTCTATTTTTGTTGTAAAACTTGTTGTGACATCATTCTCGATCGTCCCAAACTATACAAGTAACAATCAAAGCGTTTTTGAAATTTTCCACAAAAGGCAAAATTATTACTTGTTTTAACTGATGGTTACATCGTATACACGGAGAAATACAAACAGTATCTGCACACAGATGTTATAAAACTTGTTGCGTGACAACAACAACAGTAAACGACTGTTAATAAATTAACAAACATTTGGTCAATAAAAAGAAGGTTAAAATGAACACGAGAACAGTCTCAACAACAGCATGCATACGAAAGCAAACACACAATTTGTTTGGTGGTGGTTCAAGAAAACAGAAAACTTATTTTGCGACTGAATTTAATGAAAACAAAAATCATGGGATTATTTTAAAGCCAAAATTTGAAAAAACGCAGGGAAATCCAATTTGGCCCCAAAAAATGATTTGGCAGGGTTCCTTAGGTCTTTAAAAAACTGCATTGATGCAAACTATGGCTGTTTTTTGGAAGGCCTTGCTTATTTGCATACACCAAACTCAGTTAGGTTATGTACAGATTTAGGTCAGCCATGGAAAAGTTGAACTGTTTGTCTAAAATTGTAATCAAAGTGCATTTCTGCAAAGCCCGGATTTCACAAGTGATCCAAGATGTACAAGAATATAACGAGTATAAATACACAAATTATTCATTTCACTTTTTTGTTGATTCTTTAGGAACCATTTCCTTTGATTGGACATAAGTTAAAAAAATACAATCTATTGCCAACATAGTTCATTAATTTTAAAAACATTTTTTTCAGGTTTCTTATTTTTTACACTAAATCATACTTCATCAAGTTTTAATTAATAAACATGAAAATGAATATGACAGATACACACCCAACATATTTCAACATTTCTGTACACATTTGTGCAAAAAAATCAATGCTGATAAAATGAAGGTGGTAATGTAAATGTTATCAATTAAACATTATTTGTACATCGGGAAAAATTGCTGTTAAAAAATGGTATTTCAAAGTTAGTGATATATGACAGGAAAAATGTGATTCATGAATAAACCAGCATCACAATATTTCCTGCTCCACTTAAGCACAAGCATTGGTTGATACAACTCCATGCATCGAGTTTGGACCAACCTCTACCTAATATTTAATTTTCTTTAAGTTAAGCTGCAAAAAGCCAGGACCATTGACTACACATACATATTGGAATATATGTCTACACAAAATCAAAGAGTATGTACAAATAAAATTGCACAGTTTCGTCAGATGAGAAAGGTCTCTATTATTGCAGAAATTGCAGAAAGATGTAATCCATGGATACTGGTGAAATTAACACTGTATGCTAGGGTGTTGAAGTCACATATTGTAACCATTGTGTACAATTGTATATGAACTGAGCAAGTCAAAGGTGAAGAGTGTCAATTTTTCAAGATTTTGGTCGCGCGTTCGTTGGCTTGGCTAATTCTCATGTTGTTCGATTCAGCCTGCATTAAAAATGAAGATATTGTTGTACGACAGAAGTGCATTTTGTATGTGACTGCTGCAGACGATTCAACAAAAGACATACAATCAATGTAACAGTAGTTGGGCATATGGGGGTGCTGTGCTGTTACAAATGCTTGTACAGAAATGCCTTTTTAAACCGCCAGACCAAACACATAATACAAATCCTACAGACATTTATCAACACTTTATGCAAAACCAAACAACCATTTGCCCCTGAATACAATTATATCCTGTATAGAAAACCAAACAAACAATTATATCAAAGTGATCGTAATCAAAAAAAAAAAAAAGTATGCAGATTATTTGTACAAGTGCCAGAAAAATTGGAGCCTTAATGTTTAAATCAGAAGGGAAAAACCAAACACCTACCTTAGTGTTTATTCTGTCAATCTGTTGGTTCTGAGAGTTAATTTCGTTGCCCATGTCGATAGCCATGTGTTTGAGGTTTCCAAGGACTCCGGCAACTTGGCCGAGGTTTTCTTCCATCTCATCTTCTCTTGCATCGTTGGTGACTCTGCATTCATCGCATACATATCATATTGATGAATGTTCATAACCAGCAAACCAGGTATAAATTTTTTTAAACATTTATACCTACAGGTTGAATCATTTTGTGTACGGGTGAAAGTTTACACAAAACGTTTATGGGAAAATGATTAGGGAATAGTTAGTAGCTGAGGTTATTGTCATGTGTGTTTCAGGCCCTATATTTTTACCTGATTGAATTGTGCATTTTTTTTTATTAAGCCAATGTTTCCCGATTTCAGGACAGTTTGGTGAAAGTATTCATGAAAAATTTATACAGACACTTTTCAACGTGTGTGGTCGTTTTTCGCACCCAACATTTTTATTTAATTGCTTATTGACCAATTTTAACGTTTTCAGAATTTCCTTTTCAGAATAACTGTAGTAGATATGGCCTGACACTGTGACACATGTAAACAGACGAAACATCTTAAATCTCAATTGTTTCGAAAGTACAAAGTAAAATAAACTGAAATTCAGTGCAGGAGTTTCAAAGGTGATTAAGGCCAGTTTTAAGGTAATAATTATATTTTTACCTCTGTATGTAAGCGCCCCCAACTTGTGCTTGTTCTCGTGGGTCTTGTACACGTTGAGGTTGGTTGCTAACCACCTTTCCATCTTCGTTCGATTGCCATGTTTTCTTGTATTCATCACCTTTCTCAAAGTTCTTCGCCCTTACAAAAATGTAAGACTTTTAAGCTTGTTGATGAACAACTGTGGCAAAATATTGGGAAGCCAAGACACATCAATTACGATGGGTGGGATTTTTTAAGTTGCCTTCTTCTGTGGCGGACATATAAAAAACTTTAGGTACATTTTTAAGTAAGAGTCAACAGACTTGTCGATTTTTTTAAAGAAGTAGGTGACCATTAAAAGATTGGAGAGCACTGATTCCAATACAGACCCTACTTATACTTGTAAGGCTCAGTTAACTTTTATCAAGCAGACAACTTTTATTATTTTTTAGTGAGCTGCAGACAGGGGCACTGTTTCGATGCAGCTATGGTGTGACTTTCAACGATCTTGTCAGCTAAATAGCTGGCGACAAAACCTAATATTTATTTTGTTTGTACAAAGTTCAGGTGAAGTTAAAATTCATGGTTATGCTGATGGAGCTGGGGCGGAAACCATCTCACCCACTCAGATACTTACTTATTCCAGGGACAAACACAAAGACCGCAGCACTTTTCAAGTCCTTGTAGATTCTTCTCCGCTTGCTTCATGTCTTTATTTATTTGATCCATGCCCTCCTCGACGCGGTCCAATTGTTCTGTAAACAATATAAATGGAAACATTTTTTATCCACCCTTCATTACACTGGCTTTCCATAGATGTGCATGTACGTGTCATGCAAAAAAAAATTTCTTAACATCTAGTAGTAATTCAAAACAAATTATGGCTATGAAATGACTTCTTCCGATAGCTTTATGTATGATTATTGCATTAGGTTTTTGGTTTGTTTTAAGGCAGTTGCATGTTCATAATTCAGACAGGGTGGCAAAAAAAACTTCAAATCAACATTTCCATTGTGTTTTTCATACATTTCCGATACAAATCTTAAAAAGAAAATGTGAATCGTTATTTAATTTATAAACATAAAAATCACAACAAAAGATCTACACATGAAAATAACCTTATATAAAGTGATTGTTACATGGGTATGCAAAGATCAAATACACCTGGGTGTATTGGGCAGTCTTCTGAAATTGTATAATTTTGAAAGGTTCCATTAATGAGGTAAAGAAAACGGCATCATGTCATATTAGGGTTGCTACCTTATAGAAGTTATAGGCCCATCCCAAGAAGTACATAATCAATTATTCATTACTTTTTACTGCCTCTTGGCTTACGCATATTCATGAAACTAATTGCTCTTCTACGCTGTGGGCACGTAGTGTCATTTCAGTTTCCCTTATGATGTAACAGAAGATCGCAACCCTTTGTATGAGGAAATGATTAAAGCGATATGCAGCCTTGACTAAGTTTTGAGATGGTGCTATTGGGTGCGGCACAAATGACAAAACTTAACATGCTTCACCACAATACGTCATGTTGCATTAAAGATCTACAATATAATGTTGGTTTTAAATTAAAAAAATCGCTCTGAAAGATCGGTAACTGACGTCAACTGAGTCAAACTGGTGGGTTTTGTAACAAGCCAAATTGACGTATCTACTAAACACCTCTGTTGATGATGTTGCAATAAGTAGTGATGTACACGATCATAATAATTTGTGACATTTATGTATTTGTTGGTTTTGATGAACTCAATGTTTAAACGTTCGGATTTTTTGTGTCAGTTAAAGTGAATATATTTGTTGTAGTAAGTATTCACAAAAACCTTTCAAAAAAAATAACTGTAAATGACACATAAATTTGTCCAATACCCACCTCCCTGCTCATCCAACATGACCAGTGTCCTAATGCCAGCATCTTGTGTCTGTGATTGAACGTAACATATATTAAACAGCTAATCAATACACTAGGGGTCTCTTGAGGGCTGTCAATGGGCATTTGGATCAGGATGCGATTATTCAAATGAGTTAAAAGGAAAACAAATATAGCAATACTGCATATGTCTATCAATAGTAATGCCCAACTAACATAGTTTCAAAATGGTAGTGGTCTACACCATATTTTGGTCATAAGTATGTTAAAAATATGTGTGACTTTCTTATATTTTAAAAGAAAACTTGTGGTATATAAATATATAAACATTTAGCATAATCTGAACCTTCCTATTTATTTTATAGAAGATTAAACTTTGGTCTTGAACCTTTCAGGCTCAAAACCATAAATTGTTACACTTTAGTAAGCTTGGTTTCCATTCTAAGGCATGAAAACAATGCCTCAATTAGTTTTGAACTGGCAACTGAGTTAAATGTCAGGATTATTGACTGGATGCTATTCCTTAGGGATTAACTCTGAGAGCACTTTAAATAACTGACCATTATTCTACATCATGCTTGCAGCAAGGAAAAATATAGATTTTTGCTAAATCAATACTTACTTCCTCGGTAAGAGCAACCATCCGACGAGTGCTTTCCAGAGACTGTAACAAAAATAATTGTATCAGTTTTAAATAATGACATTAATTCTTTTATTGGCAACACTTTGGGTTTCTAATCTTTCCTATGTGGTTGCATAACCTACTCATAAATAAACAGTCTTATTCTTTTACCTGTTTAGTTTAATAATAACACTATTTTTGTAACCTAAAAAAGCTATTTTTTTAATAGTTTTTTTAATATTTAAACTAGAAAATATTCTGTTGGTATACATAAAGTTAACCACAGAACATTACAAAGTTGCAATCAAAAATGCCATAAATGCATCTTCAAACATTGGGACTATAAAGGGTAAAAAAAGTTGAGCATGTTGAACAAAAAAAAATTATTTAGGCAAATATTCTGAAGTTTAAAGATCTTTTTTGTGCTTTTTATGTATGAAAGTTTTATTTAATGTTCAAATTAGAAAATATTCTGTTTGTGAATATCCGTACAGTTATCCCCCAAATATTATACAGTTGTAAACCTAAAAAGCCAAAAATTCATTGAACACTAAGACGAGAAACTTAAAGGTGAAAGCTTAGGTTGCTGTAAAAATCAAGCTTGCAGGTTGAATAAAAAAATTGAAGATTTATTTAGGCAATTTTCTCTACATTTGTAATTATGGTAAACACAACACTTACATCATCTGTGATTTGGTTGGCTCTCAGCTGCATTGAAGCAAGTTCATTTCTCACATCATCATCTTCCATCACAAATATTTACTTTTTGTAACAATTTGAGGGAAATTTGTTTTGTATCGAGGTTGTGATTCACGTATTGCACACCCCCTTGCAAACGTCAGTCTGTCCAAAAGACAAGTAACCAAAGAACAGTTTTTTTGTTCTTAGCAATTAAACAAACCTTCCTTTAAAACATAACCCAGATTGGTCAAAATATAGTTACTTTAAGTTTATTTGCTGAGAAAATAAACAAACACAATTATATTTGAAAAATCCGGTCTAGTTCGTGGCCAGATTGGAAAGTTTGTTTTTTGCTCGCAGAAATTTGTTTCGGCGATCGTTTATTGCACACACGATCGCAACTTTTTTCAGATGTTGATGCATTAGATCAGTAGTATTGTGCGGATTATCAGTGAATTTTCGCTGAAGTGTTTTTTCCAATCTGAACTAGTTGTGCAATAACATTCCTTGGAAAAAGTTCTTGACACCTACTGCCACTGAACACCCCAATCACAAACTTTCAAATCTTTAATATAATCTATTTCTTTTAAACAATCCTTCGTTTTAAAAAAAAACTAATGGTAAGACGGTTCACAAAAACGAAGCAACTTTTTTATCAACAAACAGTAAATTATTTATAAAATTAAGGCACATTTCAGGCAAAAGTTATTACAAGAACACATTTTTAGCACATTCTATGTGAGTATGCGAATACTGAATCATGAACAACTACAGCTAGACCTAACTACGTCTCTACACCAGCTGCTTTTACCTTCTTGTTCGGTGCCAATTTCTTCTCCAGACAGTTCGCTCATCCGATCTGACCAATTGGTGCAATTCTTCTGACATAGAAATCTAATCGTTATTTATAGAACTTCTAAAAATAGAAATTCTCGATTTTGAAACGCAAATTGAACAAACAAACTCATGTTAAAGTTTAATACAGAAGTAAATTGTTGCAAAAGATACCAGTTAAAAATCTCACGTCTGCCCTGTATTTGCAATCACAAACTAAATTTAAAACACCACTGCACTGGGTTTCGTGCGTTCAAACACATACTACTAGTCTGATATTTGTAAGGTCACTTTGTTCGAATGATTTACGTAATTGCTCTTTTGATATTGCTGTGTCATAAGAATTACTATACATTAAAAAGACTAAGAAGCGCTGTTTGACCACGACAAGTGTGGTTGCATGTATTCATTTTTGCAGCACAAAAAAAAGTTTACCAAAAAACCACGTGCTTGTGGGCACTTGTGGGAAAAGTCCAAACGCATAACACGGCCTGGTCATATTGTAGAGAGAGTAAAAGCAAACAGGATTATCACAAATAGGCAGCAACTACGTATTAACAACAATTATATGCCGCTATGGCGATACAAGTTTGCTTACAAGGATATTAAGGGGAGTCGGTCCAAGCTAAGTACAAAAACAGCGCAACAAACGAGGGAACGACTTAAAGTAATGGATTTAGTCGAAATTTTATTTTCGGTGTGGCAATACAACCTGAAGATACTACATACGAGCTAAGCATTTACTCGGGGTAACCAAACCACACACAGACACACAACCCCTTCGTTCCCTCTCGATTTATTCAACAAGTAAAAATCCACCAAAAACACCCAAATTAAATTGTCACTCCCAGGGCGGGGGACTGTACCGCGTCATTTCACGGCTCATCGGGGAGGAATAACGGGACTTCTTCGCGTCCGCCCGATCCGGACTCCTACGCCGAGATGGAGAGTCGTTTCTGTTGCCATGGCGACGGGATGAGGAAGTAGACGAGGAGGAATTGGTTTTGCGTCCCAACCGGTTCCGCAGGTCGTTAGGAAGTCTCTCCAGGACGTCGCGCCTACGCGTCGGCGACCTTGGAGGGGAAAAACAGAATTTAAAGATTTTCAACATCAACGCCTGGAAGTCCGGAGGCCAGAGGATAAAATCTTGAAATATAGTTTCCACCCCATCCTCTTAACTTTTAATTCCATTTTCTAAACAACAAATTTCTCAAAACCGAAAGCGCACCAAAAAGAGCAAAGAAAATTCGTCTTTCTTTAACGCTTTAACAAAACTCCCCCCATAAAGTTCCAGTCACAGGTTAAAACCTTTACCTTTCGTGGTTGTCATGACGACGTTTTCCCAACCTAGATTTGACGTTGCTGTTGCTAGTGGTTACGGTCAATTCGCTTCGGTGGTTCCTCGACATGGATCTATTTTGATGTTAAATTACTGTGCATTTTTACTTGTGCATTTTAAATTTTCTTTCTGCAGGTGTTTTTTTTTTGGAAAACTGCCTGGGTTTTATACCACATACATTATGGCATCACAGGGCAGTTCAATGAACTGCTAAATTCAGTTAACTAAACATGCTAAGCAATATAAAAGCTTTCCATTGTCTATTTTGTGGTTACTTAAAGATAAAACAAATACCTTGCTGATTTCAATTGCTTTGCAACTTTGTCTGCAACCATTCCTCCGTACTTTTCATCATTGCCATCCTCGTCAGACGTATTGTCGTCAGAATTTACCGGGATCGCGTCATCCAGATCTTTTGCTAAACCCAAAATTCAAATCTCCAATTCTACTATTATTGAAACGGAGAGAATAAAACCGGTGACAAAGATTTTAACTCGAAACCTTGGATGCTGTTTTCTATCCATCTTAGATATAAAGTAAATTGCTGTTGTATTATACTCATCTCATTAATTCAGTGCAGACATGTTTTTTACATAAAACATGTAGAATGAAATGTATATATGTGCAAAAAAAGTGGAGACTAGTGTGTCTGCTAGTGTGAAAGCTAGCACAGTGCCACACAACAGCTGCACTGATGAGACCTTACAGGTCGAAACAGTGCGTGTACACACCCTGTCTGCAGCTTTGAAATGTATATATATGTGTAAAAATGTAGAATGAAACCAATAGTTACTAATATTAATATAAAAATTATATGTATTATAAATTTACTGTTTACAAAACTGAACCTGAAGTCTTGATCAGCGTTTCATCATCCTTCTCAATATCCGATTTTACAGCTTTCAACATGTTGTCAAATTCACCCCCTCTCTTCTTCCCTCTAGTGTACCACGAACCCACTTTCATACCTTGCAGTTCCTTCATTGCACTTCTCATTTGATATCTGAAGTTCACACAAATACTTTAATAATGTGTCAGAACATTTGCTGGGCAGAATAGAATGAATACATTAATAAACCAGTAATTTTGCATATCCACGAAATCAATAATGGTAACTGTGTCTAAATGATTTGTTTAAAACTAGATCAGTGTTCCTTCACTGTATACAGACTATCGCCAGAGACGTTCCAAAACCAGCGAAGGCAGTCTGGGCCTTTTGTGGAAGATAGGAATTGATGCCTACGCATGCACACATATATTGTTTAAACTGAACTTACTTTTTTCTGTAGGACCCAGAGAAAAGGCCTTTTTCTCCTCCATAATGAGGATTTCCGTACTCAACATAATATTTACTTCTTTTGGCAGCTCCCAATGTTTTTCTGTCACTTCCTGTCGCGAAACGTACTTTTAGGAACTGCCCCTGTTCGTCTTTTACAAACGGTTCCTTGCAGTCAAGTAAAGGGTTAACAGGGACATCTTGTGGTGGATTTTCAGTCTTTGTTTTCTGTAGTGAAAGCGTTCATTACAATGAGGTTAAACTGTAAATAACAAAACACACTTCTGATTGGTCTTGATCCTCAGTCAAGCTTTGATCTATGTCCATATCCAAGTCTATTGAAAACAATATAGCTTCTTTAAAGTACTTGGTTGTAATTTAACAACAGCTATTTTAATAACGTTATATTGAAAATTATTTGTTTATTCTATCTTTGTGTTTTACAAACTAATTTATATCACAATACCAACAAAATTAAGTATGTATACACTATTTTAACATGAAACGCTATCAAGATTAACCTGTTGGTCAACCCTGGTATTGTTACTATCAGCATATTTTACAAGATGCCACAAACACGTAAGTGACAAATGATAATTACTCCTTTGTGCATTTTTCATTGTTGTTAAGTGCCATACTGCATTTTTTTAAACAGTCAGTCTGACCAAAACAATGCACCAGCAATTATTGAAAGTAATATTTTCTAATAATTTAACATCAAAACTTTAATGAAATAAAAATTTAGTACAAACCTAGATCATCGCTGATTTCTGTTTGTTTTTTAACATCTAAAAACACAACAACTGTAAATTTTGCGAAAAATGTAAAAATTATTTGATAATTGTTACAAGAACCTTCTTTATTTTCTGGTTTTGTTTCAGTGACTTTGAGGAGGGAAATGGAAGCACTTTTGTCATCATTCCAAATTACGTTACATGACGTGTCATTGATCCATTCAATGTGTGTAGGATCCATTCTTCCAAAGTATCTAAACAATGTCAAGTAAGCATGATGTTACAACATAATGTTATTCCTAAAATGTGAACCAAACAATAAGCGCAAATATTTCCAAGTTTAAGCTTTGCAATAAATATGAGGGATTTCTACCAAAAAAGAGATAGGCTTTATCGTTAGTTAGTACAGGCTGCTGAATACCGGGTGCCAGTTTACAATTTGTATCAAAATGAACCGCATGCAAGCCTACATGGACACACTAAGATAAGATGACCTTTTTTAGTCAGCAACCACCATTGTGGAATTTAAACTCAAAATTAATTGGCATGCAATCAAAACCCACCCTAAATGGCAAGTTTGAGCTCGCGTACCAGGGGTTGCTGACCCTGTTCTGGAGGTATTTGAAACAAAAAACATTTGTAACTAACAGTTTAACTTACGAAAATATTTCATCAGTACTCATATTGTCCACTCCCTGCATGTGCAAAGCATTCTCCCTGATTACTTGATCTTTATCAGCATCTAAATGTAGGTTTAATATAAAAAATATGTAGATTCATATATTTCGATATATGTCTCATTCATTTTTCCCAAAACACAGAAAATCAGTATATATAGTAATGGGTCAAAACTATGTCCGCAGGTCATTCAAACATCATTGGCATTGTTACTTTTTAAAAAGAGGTTTAGCTGGCACAGGAAACAGAAAAAAGTTACCTGTCAGACCGGAGTTAAAATTTTGAATCCTTTGCAAAGCTAATTCCGCCTTCTGTTTGTAATTCTCCAAGTTCTCTTCTTCCTCCTGTTCCCTAACTAAAGGGGATGCAAATCTTTTAGCTCGTTCCTCTCTCTTCTTCTTTGCCTCTTCAAACGACAGACCAAGCCCTGCTAGTTTTTTGTTTTCATAAAGTTTCTGCACAAACAAACAAACCAGTGGTTGAATGTGGAAAAAATAACCACGACAACTTAATTCATCCCATATGCAACCTGTCGCAACCCATCACCTCACAGTGCGACTGCCTGCGATCCTACAGCAGACGGTGATTCTCCGTGAGGAAATCACCTTTACATGGATGCCTGACTCGATAACCTTTATGGTTTTATCGGTGCCCAAACTATTTTATTTCTTTGCATATTGTTCATCCTTGTTATTGCAAACATAAACATGATTTGATTAGACAAGCATAAGAGCTATGACTGCTTCAAAGGTCTACAATGGTAACAAAAATCAATTGTCTGGTATGTACATATACATCGTGGCTGGAAATCATTTTGTGGATCTTTTCTGGGAAATTGTGTTTAGTTTTCGGAGACCAATTAAGGCATACTTTTTGCATCACTAAACATTCACTGATACATAGTTTTTACTTAGAAATAATATTTTGAATGTCTCATGGCAGTATGCTGATGACGTTAATGTTATTGACATGTACCGTGCCAACATACATGCACATAAAAATAATTTGACCTCTGCAGTAACCACTACCAGGGGAATGGCACCCCTGTCACATGGATAAGTCAGTTACAGTTAATAATGACATTTTTCTAAGTTGAAGTAAATTAACCCACTTTTCGAGGAAATTGGTCCAGATTCAGTTTAACTTCAGCTTTTGATTGATCTATTTCTTTGGAATCCTCGCCTTTGTTTTGTTTCTCCTCTTCCTCAGTGTCATCAGTGATGATCTTTTCATCTTCCTCTTTCTCAACGCAGATTGTGAGGTTTGGCAGGAGTGAATTTGCAGCTGCAACTTCAACCACTTCTACTTCAACTGCCATGTTTGGCACAGCAAGTCCTGTGTAATGTAACACCACACAACTTTTTTCAGGTATTGTACCTTTTACCTATGTGCTAATTATTTACTTCTGCATTAAAAACTTTCAGGTAGGCTTGGGCCTGATAGTGATATTTAAATTCATTTTTTTTTTTGCAAAAGCCAAATTAGACTGAAAAGTTTGATGAATTTTGAATGTTAAACAACGTGATCACAACATAGTTTTTCATCAAATGGCAACGTGCAGTAGTAAGAAGAACAAAACACAAACACCAAGGCTTACAGTTACGCATGAGTGGCCACGGTAGTTGCGGAACAGATATTACGTACTAAACGTGGTGAAACTATTAAAAAAATAACATCAACTTTGTGGTTACCCCAGATTGCAAAACAAAACTACACAACAAGTATTATTTCCATCCAAGAAGCGGTACTGGAGTTTATCTGACAGCAGATCGTGGTACAATATTATATTATTTTGTAAGATTGTTTTAATTTGACTTCTATAAATATTGAACAAAACACAGCTCAATTTTGCGCAACCAACCGCGCAAATCATGTTAAAATCAATAATTTATTGCGACAAAACTAAAAAAACACTGTAAAACTGTTGGAAACAATTTTCTTTATGACGTAACACGGGCGCTTGTATCTTAGAATAGTTTAGGTCGGGTAAGTTGTTAAGTTTTGGTTTGTGTATACTACTCCTATGTTTATGAAGAGACAAGTGATGTAAAAGCAATACAAGGTGAGTCCATTTTTGAGTTCTTACTTAACATATGTGTTAATGTTTACATGTTGTTTCTTTTGCTTGATTTTTTCTTCGGAGAAAACTTTTCTTGTTGCGAATAATGTGTCGAAAGGAGAGCTGGTATGTAAATTACCTCCTTCTGATTAAACAAAGGTATTATGATTATTTGAAAATTGTGAAATAATCCTGTGATGTGTTTGTAGAATATAACAAAGTGAATTATGTTGTGTAGATCAAAAAACATGTATAAGCCATTGGATATAAACTAACCGAGACGGACTTGAAAATTGTTCTTGCATCCCAGAATTACATCAACATATTGAAATTGGGGTGCAGCGAGGCAAAATTGCAACACCAAGTAGGTTTTAACAAAATATTTTGTCTGACTAAAAAGTTAAAATCCCAGATGGTAGGCTAACTTAAATACAGTGGAATTCGGTTGATCTAGAGACATGCGAAATTATGTGGATTGTTCGAAGCCGTTTTGAAACTGTTTAGTTAGTGGGATATCAGTACAAATTTTCCTCAAATAAACACAGCTGAGACATCTTCGTAACAATGCAGTTAAGCAACAATCTACCTACAACTGGTTAAATAAACTTGTTACTATAAACGCGGTTTGTTTGAACGAATGCAAGGGTGAAGCAGGAAAAGAAAACTACACAGCTTTTTCTATTCATTTGAAAAATCAGATCGAACAATTTACACCTGACTTTACAATTGTTCGCTTTGTCGGGGAGTGCAAGAAATTTGAGAAATTTAGCCTGAACAGCAGTGCAACAAGAGTAATACAAAGTTCAGAGTGACAAACCACTTCCTTATCAGAAGCAATCACGCACGAGGAAAGCTCGATTACAGAAAACCCACAAATCTGACCTACTTGTCGGCAGGGAAGTTGCCACGGTTGATTTGCTTCTTTATTCGACGATGGTATTTTTTGGGTTTCAATTTTAAAGAGCATGTGGGCTGTCCTATGGAGGCCATACTAGAGAAGAGCTTTTGATATGTACCAGGAAACGAGTTTTGGGGATTGTAAACGTTGATCATGCTGTTGAAGAGCTGTTTCTTGCGGTCGTATACAGTTTAAAACCATGGTTATTGCTTGCGCAGGGTCGCGAGCACTCTTAGCCTTTAACGGCGGTTTATTTCAGGTTTCGTGGAAGAATACCGCACTATGCAAATGTTAAACCTTTCTCAAGTATTTTTTTACAACAACTTACGCAAAAGGATTTTTGGTCATTCAGCCGATCGATTACGGGTTAAAATCGCTCTACTTAAAATCATTGCACCCACATAAGGTCGCGTAACACGTCCAGCAGTAACCCCTGGGGTTGCCAATAGCGCGGATGCAAATCATTATGATCAAAGGTTCCGGCTGTCAGTGGAGGCTGTTGTTGGTAGCTATTGTCTCGTTTGGTTTTTGACTTCGATGTCGTCAGATGCTTGTTCGTGGCATAGAGAGTCTAAAGACAATTTTATTTGTGTGGTAAAATTATGTATAACTGTAAATATGTGCTGACAATTAACCCAGCCAAACTTTGAAACAACTTGCAGTTTTGAGACCCGTTATTGACACCTACTCTATGCAGTTACTTTGATTTACAACAAAGTTTGCCTTCTTATTTCGGGTGTTGCTCAGCTCAGGGCCATAATCGTCGTTAACAGCAGAAGGCTATAAAAGTGTCTCAGAATAAGCTGGACGGGATATGCTGAATACACAAAACGACAGAATGATAGCCTCGTCCACAGTACTTTGTTTTTCAAGATTAGCTTAACTTATAATGCGTGTTTCGCAATTTATTATCTGTGTAACGGTTCTATGCTTGTACAATCATGTTAGAAAAAGTGTTTGAAGTCACGTGAAAGGTAATTTTTTCACTTGGAATCGCGTCTATTGGCGCAGATGGTAAAAGAGCTGCTGCCCACTTGTTACACGCCTTGCTCAAATACTACAGATGTTTAGAAAACGTTTCGTTTGATAGCAATCAGCAGTGCATTTTCATCAAAATCAGTTGTCAGTTGCACCATCAATATTGTCAGAGTCAATTGTATTGATACAAAGCCATGCTTCTGGTGAGAACACGTGATTCTTTACCAACTCTGATTGTTACGTAACAACGTAAATACCCTAGATTCCAGATTCCAGGGCCTAGAATCTAGATCGATTAAACTGCGCGAGAATATTAAGAGCAAGCCAAATTCCACCCGAGCCAAATCAACGTGATTCGTTAAATGTAATGACGTGCGAGTTTTGTGCTTTTGTGAAACCTTTCTTTTGTGTACGTTTCGCGATTCACCTGCCTTCTTTAGATGAGGAAACTTGAGTTGCGTATAACAAAGGGTTATAGACGTCATATTAGCCATGATGCAAAACAGTCTCATTTCCTGTTATCGATTGCAAATGTGTAGTAATCAACAGACTCTGTTACCAAAAAGAATTTAAAAGAAAATGCGAGCACGTGGCAGTAATATTTACTTAACTACCCAAATACTTCTAGCAACAAGACCAAGCTAACTCTTTGTTGAGTTGGAAATATATTTGTCAGCTCTTTGTAAGTGTGGGTTAGTCAGTCTATCCCTGTCGGAGAGTCGTGTGATAACACTGATATTAACTGACAAGCCACAGAACCTAATGCACCCATATGGTGGATTTCGAAAAGTCCATGCAAGGTCAGGGTTTAAGTGCCATGTTGGCCACATTCCATAAACGAGCACTTGGCTTTTAGTGTTCTGGGTTTTTGACATTTTGGTGCAAGAGAATTGATAAAAGACACGACAAGGTGTCAATCACCGCAAGATTCTCACCAGAAACGTTGCAGGCCTAAGATACAAATGTAATCGCGGTTTAGTGGAAAATCTTTAATTATGAAGAATATCATGTAATTTACAATATAATATTGAAGTTAGAGGAGCCTGTTGTAAACATGTTGTCAGACGATGTTTTCCATGTAAGCATTTTAATTTTTATTGAGCTGTTTAAACGAAAGATTGCTTTGACAAGACACAAAGCATTGCGGGTTGTTCGGTCTAACTTTACAAAGCCATAATTATTCGTCCTCACTGATTTTAATACAGACCTATTGTCATGTCCATGTAAAATACACTACAAAAGATGAACAAAAAGGCTTAAAGGGAGAAATGACATATTCATGCGCGATTATAACGTCATGCAGCTCCCCAATAATGCTTATATGTGTTACACATGGATGCAAGTAATAAAATCATTGATGGGCGGCTTTGCGGGCATCTCATTAATAATGCACACCAACAAAACGTTGCAATCTTACAGCAAGCAACAAATCCTCTTTGTTTCGTCAACAAGCGTCACTGCAAAACCCATTATGTCGTAATAGCAGAGGATAATTCGTCGCCGAACGTATCTTTGATACGCAACCAGGCGTGCTGGTTTAGGGTCGACAGTATTACACATACGTGAGCAGCAGTAATCCTTGAAAGTGTTGTAGGCTTGTTAAAATTGAAAAGGGGCCAACGTTTTGTAATAAGTTCATCCCCAAGGGGTTTTCATGACTTAAAAGCTACGCATGTGACATCTCCATCAACGGGTGTCATTCCACCCTGGTTGTGCCTTCTTCAACTTCGGATACAGCTGGGTTGAACACTGACGCTATGTTAATGGTGCGCAATTAAATAAAAATGAGGGAAAACATGCCATGTTTTTTTTAAATAAACGTCAATAAAAAATTATAACCAAACGCGCTTCAACAATGCTAAATGTTGCCCCTTAACGATAAAACATACATTTTTGTTCATCTGAGAAAACACCATCGTAAATATTGTGAGTCCAATGCACAGGGACATTGCCTATATTTTTAAATAGAGCTACAAGGAGCAAATACTCTTTCTAACAGTTCAATGCAAAACCAAACAACCGTAACTTGTGGTAACGCGCGCCAAAGGAGCGTTACGGTAACTTGAGTCTGGGATCAGTCGACTTGAAACTGGTTTAAAAAAAATTGATTAGTGCGTGACGTCACGGGCAGAAGGCGTGACGCCATTCCTTCAGGAGATAAGATCTGACGGAGAGGTGCAAAGTTGCTTGGCACAGGTTAAGGGGGCTCTCGACCCTTTAAATGGCCGCACTGGGCATTGGTAATGCGGTGACATGATACGGCTTAAGTATAATGATGCGCAATGCGCGGGGATGTTTTCTGTGAATGTTCAGCGCCTTCACAAAAATTATTCTTGTGTTACAAAGCGAAAAAGGTAAGAACACTTCAGAAAGTCTAAAGTGCAACTGATTTGGTGTATTTTTAGTCAGCTACAGACAATACGCTGTATCGGCAAGTTTCAATATAGCTTGGTTGGCGATGTCGCGGCTATTTCATTTTAGCTGTGTGTTTGGAATGGGTTATGTTTTAATATAATACAAATCTTACTGGGAATATAAATGTTATCATTGAGGTTTAATATTACAAGAAATTTAATGTTTCTTGGTGGAGATTTTGTGTCCTGTTTCAGCAATTGGACAAAGACTGTCAAACTTTTCGAATCCAATCCCATACGTTTTATTATTTTCAATAACCACGCGTGGGTCCAATCGGTCACACGTGCGTATGTTTCGATTTCGTTTTTTTACCGCTGTGTGAATGCTCAACGTTTGGTGAAAATCATTGAGGCAGTTTGGGTTAATTTCATTTTCGGAATTAATAGTTTTCTTTTGTTGTGTTTATAAGAAAACAATTTTCAAACAAAATACCGTTGATTTTTTCTTGTTATTGATTTTATCGTAATTTCTATTGATGTGAATAGAGAAGAGATTGAAACGCATGGTGTTGGGGATAAATGGTGACCTTGGACGCTGACACGTTTGGAATTTAATATTCACAACGCTTGGTAAAAGGAGTCCAATATCATCGATTTCACTGTCAGCATGACACGAAAATATAGTTGAGAGCTAATTTACCGTAACTGAAGAACGCAGATCAAAGCTTCCCGAGTTGTTTTCAGTCGAAACCTTTAGGAGATTAAATCAGCAGCAATTGCTGTAAGATCTCGGTTTCAAAGTGGGGTTTTTATTTCAACAAATCATGTGATGGTTGTATGGTTTACTTGCCTTTGTTTACATCATAATTTATATTTAACATATGTTTATGTTGACATTGTCGACTCCTTCCTTACTCTTGCATGGTGACGACGAGCTTCTGTGTTCTGTGACTAGCCGAACCGAATACGAAATAGTATGGACAGATTTGAAAATTCGGCATATTAGCCGCGATTCCTACATTCAATGTGTTTAAATCAAATTTAAACAACTTTAACTGAAATCGCGCATTGTCGTAGGCACGCAAGAGGTATGGCACGAAGCAAATACTAACGCAGAAACAACAAAATACGTTTATGACGTCATTAAAGATTTCAGATTCGGGGGGATATTGGTTTAGGTATTTGGTTTCGGCCAAATCCAACGTTGGTATATGTGTTACAAAGCGCGGTGGTGTAATGGTTTGATGTTATCTTTGGGGACCAATTTACTTGACAAAAATAATCAAGGCTGTTGGCTGTCGTATCCAGATGTTCGCGGTAGCATTTTGACCATCCCTACCAAGGCATGGTTCGCCACACAAGCTATCCATGCTGTGCCCAATCAACGCTGTGGTTGTTGTCTGAACCGCATCACATTGGTTTGCGTTGCAGGAAAACTGGTTTTGCAAAGGTTTTAGGATTCAACATTAAATGTAGTCAATTGTGTTCTGCTATTTTTTTGTTTAAACGTCTATTGTCTGCAAAACTTAGTCATACGCGCATACGGAAACATACATCACACATATTGGTGATGTCAGCTAGTAAACATGTGAGAAACCTTTTAGCTGAAGTTCAGTAAAATTCGTCTGTTCTTTTGTTTGGCCGTCAGTGATTATGTGATTGTCATTTTAAATACTCCCTTCTTGTATACCAATGTGAAGAAAAATGTGCTCTTAATTATCGACCGAATTTCGTTGAAACTTCTGCTTTTTTATCGAATACATCATCCATTTACCATATTTTTCAATTGCTTTCGTTTTTTACATCGACATTTTCGATTGCTGGTGTTTATCGCCTTTAGGGCAGAATATTGGGTATGACATGGGGGCACTTGACGTTTGTCCATGCAATGTCTTCGCACATAGTCATTGACGTGCGACTTGGTGTCACTGAAACAGGATTTGGTGTCAAAAATCGTGAGAATGAGTTGGAACCTAGGGTCATTCGTTGCTCAGTCCTGTGGTCTTAAGGCGTTGGAATTT
The DNA here is from genome assembly GCF_947561715.1 of Ascidia mentula. Taxonomy (NCBI): domain Eukaryota; kingdom Metazoa; phylum Chordata; class Ascidiacea; order Phlebobranchia; family Ascidiidae; genus Ascidia; species Ascidia mentula. Next base: position 3,074,060 of record NC_138567.1, read on the forward strand.
TTTGCACATTGGATATATCAGCTGTCCTTTGGAAAAATTACCCATTGTCACTTGCGGAAGACAAAGCTTGTGGGTTTTCCCAGTGTAAAGGTTGTGGTTATACCCGGTGGATATAACTGCACTGAAATATAAGCAAACAAATATGAATTCGGGCTCGCCTTTTGAAAATTCTAATGCTTGTCAAAGCTTGATTTAATCTGGTTTTGCCTCAAACCTGTTAGCCGCAAAAACCCAAAGGAAATCCTGCTAAGGACACGGTAATATACCCCTAAGTCGCGCTGTTTTAATGATGTCATGACCCAACGCAACGCGAAAAGGGGGAACACTCACATTAATCGTTATTTTGCCGCGTTTAACCAATGCCTTTAAATAAAGCTTCCACGAACTTCCTTTGTCAGTCCAAAGTTGTACCCTTGTGTGCCATACATGAACATGGAAGTCGAAAAGTATCCTTGCCGGACAGACATATGGTATGAATGTCGTAGTTTGTGAGTTTTGTTGCACACAAAACCAGTGGAGGGAAAGTATATATGCAGTAGATTGTCTGGGCATGTTCCTCTGCAAAGGGCGACGTTCGCAGGATATGTGGTGGTTCACTTGTGGACAATGCCTTTACTGTTGTGTTTGTTTGCGTTCGACGCTCCGTGAGTTGCAGAATTTGTATCATACGCTGTACGTCAGTACCTATAGACACATAAGTGTGAGTTGCGAGTGAAGTCAGTGGGTAAAGTGATTAGTCATTCGAGAAAGTGATTTTTTTCCTTGGATAAATTGATTAGTCATTGTTATCAAGGAAGACAACTAAAAAAGGTAGCGAGTCACACAGCAGTGATTTACTTGCATGCTCACACGTAGGCTACAGTTAAACGAAAAATTAAGGAAAAGTCGGTCATTAAGCGCCAACGCATCAACGCGTGCAATTGCGTTACGCGGTGCAAGGCTGTTTTGTATACAGCACCATTATTGCGTTTGTAACTCTAATACGAAGGTGCGCGTGGATAGCCTTCACTTGTTATATCAGCGTAAATATGGTTTGAATAACAACCGTTTTGCAAGGAACGTTTGCTGATTTCTGCTTACAACGTTTGTCAAATGCAGCAATGCGAAATTCTAGTTGAGAAGTGCGCGTAAAAAAGAAGATGGTCGGGGCCCCGACATGGAAATTTTGTACTTGCAGCCAACCGTATGACGGTGGAGATAACGCGGGATTTGTAACGTGCAATTTGTCGCATTTTACATTCCAACTATTACTCTGTTTGTTATTCTGTGGTTTAAGTTCTCGTTCACAATTTTGTCAAAATAGCCACAAACAAACCTTCAGCATCTCGAATGTTCGAAAGACTACATTTGCAGTTTCAAGAATGCCGTGAAAATATGTAATACATTTAGAATTTCTCCAGGCGAGCTTATTTCCGTCTCCGCGATTGGCCAAAGTTCCCATGACGTCACACGAGCACAGCAGGGTTGCCTGGGAACGGAGGTCGAAATTAGGTGCTTAGTTTAATTGATTCTGCTGATAAATTACGTTTAACGGCAGCGAAATTTAGCCACCCTTCACGATGGTATTAGATAAACATTATCTTTGATGGGTTTTAAGCGAAAATAGACTGTTCGCCACTAAAACTTGTTGTGCATTAGAGCAGGGCTCTGCAGACGTTATGCTGCTGTAGACGAAGCCAGGTGTGCCGTGGTTTGACAACAACCGTACAATTTTTTTTTATTTTTTTTTCTGAATGTGCGAAGTTTTAAGTGTGTCGTAAAGAAGTTGTATTAAAGCCTGTCGCCCGGACAATATATTGACGCTTAGGCACAGGTAAATGATTGTTCTGCTTTCCAAGACCCGTACAGCAGCATACACTCTAGTCGGTAGCCTGTGATAGAGTTACTTTGCCGGACTTTTCACAACGCTATGGGGCAGGGTTGCCATCCGCCGAGACCGTACTTTGCTTATTGATACCGCGATTGAATAAAATTTTTGATTATTTGCTCTACTTTGGCGGATTTTTGAGGTTTCCATAATTAATTACGTCAAACGTAGGCATTCAAAATCGTCCAAGAACTTTCATTACACTGCTTAACCAACAACCCGTATTTGATGCGGTCCGCTGAGATAAAAGTAAACAAGCACGCAGATCAAAAACAAATACGTTTCTTAGAACGAAGCGCATGTGCATTTCTGATCTTAAATACAAAAGCGCAAATCTCAGAAAAGGGCGCAGTATCGCAACCCTGCGTAAAGGTCGTATCCTTTCCATTGTCTTTTGGTCCATTGTTCTGAATACAAGGAAGTGACTGCGGCTCGAGGTGTGACGTTTAAATTCGGCAAGAACCACTTCTCTCGCTTGAGTCATGACGCTGCAACAATTAGTAGCCGAGATGTTTGTTAAAAACGTTTTAATTCCAACGGTGTGATTTGTGTTCTTAGGCCGAACAGATCGATAGGTGGACCCCAGTGAACTGGGAGTGAAAACATCTGATCAATTCCGAGTTTTTTAGTTTTTCTCCCAACCTATAATGTCACAAGAGCAGAAAAAATGTTGCTATTTTATAATTTGGCAGCAATTAACCTTTTGACGTTGGTATCCAGCGGAATGGTTCGTTCAGTTGCTAAAAACAAAAAAAAAACAGATATATAACTGATGTTAGCACTGAAATCGCTTTTGTCGGTAACTTTGTTATAAATGTGTAAGGTTTCGGCCATTTTGCTTTTTAGGTTATTGTAGGCTTGTTTAAGTCAACACAGTGAGGTCGTCAGGCTTTTATGTTTTGTTTTTGCAGATAAAGTTACGTCAGCTTTCAGTTGACAATTGTAACAAGCAAAGTTTATCAATTGCCTGAATAACTGATCCTGGTTGCAGAAAATGCGTTGTTTCTGAACTGCTCTTACCAGTAGTAAAAAAACAAGACTGTCGTCATGGCGTTGCAATGCTGGGCTAACGCCACCACTGACCCCGGAACATGCGTGTTGGACCTCAACGGCACCATAATCTACAGCACTCCATACATACATGCAAAGTACTTGAGCATCGCACTCACTGTGACAACTGTGTACATGGTCTTGGCACTGGGAACCTACGAATATCGGATGAGACGAACAAAAAGACCCCCAGTGAATTTCATGCTTTGCGGAGCGGTCGCGTTTCAATTTATTTACTGTGTGAAGTTGCTTTTAGAGCTCAACCACGTTACCAGCTCACCCGGGGCTTGCACAGTGTTCCGGTACATCGGTGCCGTCTGCTATCCAGGAAGTCAAATACTGATCTACACCATTTTATGGCTCCGTCAGAGAAAGTTCTACTCTGACCCGTTGCTTGCAAGCTCCGTTAACCGATCTCTCAAATACGTGAGCTTGTTTCTCATAATATCAATCTATGCGACGGGGTTGGTGGTACCCGCCTTTATCATTAAGAATCTGTGCTCGATCAACCTTCACATCGGATGTGTTTTGGTGTGGAACCGGCAGCACATTAGAGATTTGGCTCCAGCTTTCATTACTTCACTGCTGGTGTGTTTCCTCTGTCAGTTGATCCTCTTCGCTCTTATCACATACCCACTGGTTGGCGTCGACAGGCTGCACAAAAGCGACCAACACCATTCACGCGTTTGCACCCTGCGGCCGGACATACGCGCTATGCTCATCCGAATTGGAATCTGCACCGCGATTTGCGTCACTTCCTCTCTCATCTTGCACTTGTTGACTTTTCTCGACGCTATTGGACACGTGTGCATATTTTGGCCGGCATTTATGTGTTTTGATTTAGTTCTGAGTAACTCCGCCGTTGTGTGCACGTTCGCTAACTGGCGCCACAGAGTCTTTCCTTTTGTCAAGGCAAAAATATATTACGAAGGCGAACAGTACCGAACGTCTGTGACAAATCTCTGACACCGGTTTACTTGCTTGCTATATTTGACCCCATCAACTGAGCATGAATGTCAAACATCGAGGTTGATCAGGTTCTGTCCGACCCGAATATCTAATTGGAAATCTAATAGAAATTCAGTCCCATGCGATGGGTACATAGTGGTTGTTTTAATGTCTTCTATCGGATGAATTATCGTGAGTAATTCGCTTAATAGACTAGAAACGTGATACATAAAATATAGAAATATCAAAATAATACCACACGTCCAGGATATGCTTTACTCGTCTATTGCTGCATCGCAACCTTGACTTCACTGCAGCGAAATGAAGTCAGACAGAACCTAATTATCAGTGGCTCTATGTGTTACGGTACGATGCATGTTTGGTCAGGATAGGTGGATGTTGAACTCGTCATATGGGTGTTTGATGTTGTAGACACATGTCTGGTTGCAATATTACCAAGAGGTATAAGTTTTCGTTGTCAAAAATTTTGTGGCTTTTGTATCAGGGAATCTTTACCAATATAACGGTTGCTCGAAAAAATTAGTTGCTACAAAATAATAAAAAAATACTTTTAACTGAATCTTGCACTACTGGCGAATTTGCATGTAAGAAATTTGGAACAGACCAACATGATAACGTTTTTTTCGCAATAAAAGGTTCCTTTGCAGGACAAGCGATCTTTACAGCGACCACTTCCTGGTTTTGATGAGCATTGCCTTGTAGACCATATTTTATGTGACAACTTCCCGGTCCTAATGAGCATTTCCTTGTAAGCCATATTTTATGTGACAACTTCCCGGTCCAAATGAACATTTCCTTGTAAGCCATATTTTATGTGAGAACTTCCTGGTTCTAATGAACATTGTCATTATTAAGCGAAACTATGTTCTAGTTGATGAATAAGCAGTAAACAACACAAGTTTATGCAAAATTGCCGGTTTGACGATATTTTTTACACAAATAGTATTTTTTTAAAAGCAGAAATTAAAAAAAAAACATTTTAAACTTCCAATTATGCTGTTTAATGTAGCCATAACAGGCATTCAACGCTCCAAAAGTTTGCCAGCGTTAGCGGTTGAAGGCATAAGTGTGAGATTTAACCACATGCTAAGAGTTGTGTGTACTTCACAAACCATGTACATAATTCTTGTAACCCGATTGACCCAAAATCGCCTTGCGTTACTTTCCTTAATTTTTATTGATGTAAACCGATTTCAATGCTGTGAGACGATCACTGACAGTTCAACGCTTTGCACATGTTGGGACTTTTGCCTATGAAAGCTGTCCAAATCCTTACTTTCGTAGAACAACAGCAAAAATCTCTTTCGGAGTGGGAAATCTATCTGGTGATCGAGAGAAACGACTTGAAGTTGCACCGGAGGTAGGGACAGATCCAGAAATTTTCTTCGGGCTTGAAGGTTACAAACCAAAACTTATTGTGACAGAATAATCGCGACTCATGTATAAGCCAGACAAATCTCGCTATTGATAAACGCAACTGAATACGAGGAAAACTTTTTTTTGAGGAAAATAAAAAAGTTCGACAAAATATGTACGATTGTGCAGAACAGGACCATCATAGACTTACTTTGAACACACCCGAAAAGCAAAGGGGAAAACATTCAATATGAAGGATTTAAAACAACTTCGTCAAATGTTTGCTTGCAATGGTAATAACATAAATGACCAACTTAAATAATGAGGGAGGTTTATTCTATGTTTCACTGATTATCAAGAAAATCATCATCTGGTTTCTGATGTACCACAAAGCCGCAATACGGAGACAAGTAGTTGGATAGCCAAGACTTTGAATACGTTGAAGCTGACTGTGTAACGATCGCAGATTCATGTGAATATTTCCATGGAATGTGAACTGCAGTGAAATACTTGTTTGGCAGTTTTTTAAATCCTCGAGGTATTCAAGAAACCAGAGGATTTTTCCACATCAAGGCCCACAATTACACACAGAAGAAAAACAACAAAATAAATCTATTTTCGATATTTATGACGTCACAGTTGGCATGGTTGCGGGTCAAAGTTTACAAAGGCAATTTCCCACAAGATGGTCTCCGGGCCTCTGACTATTCCTCGCTTTTTGTCGAGTTGCGAGTAACTTGGATCTTTCTTGATAATCCTCTCATACCTCACATTATCGGTGGTGGCGAACAGACGATATTGGCGGTCGTTCAACTGCGACATCTGGCGGTAAAGTAGGCGGCACCGTTTCAGCCACTGGGGGTTTATAATCGGTCCAGGAAGGTGAACCTCAAGACCGAACTGTCTGACGCACTTGTAAAGTCCTGTGTCAAGCATTTCTTGAATAATCTGGAAATAAATCACAATATTTTCTGCTTTGCAGTTGCGTTGTTATGGAAAAGTGATTTTATAACTGAGTTCTTAGTTCGGTCTCCAACTGTAACCTAACAATTCCTTAACACATGTATATGTATCGAAATAATTTACCTATGTTTATTTATCACCTCAAAACCCAAACATTGCAAGTGAATTAACGTAAGAAATAAAAGTAATTTTGCACGACTAACTACCAGAGCCAAAAATAAGCTGCTGGAACGCCTTTTCGGTTAAAGTAAGAATTCAACGGTGTCCCAAATATTTTTGAGAAACTTACATTTGGCAAATTCTCAAGCAAACAAAATCGCTATGGGTTTTTTTCTTGTAAATCAAACCGTTTCGGTAGAAATTTTTCGTGACTTTAAATTCTACCCAATACACAAATCTGCGGCTGGCCAACATGCTTCGAAGTACCCGGAAAAGGAACAAACATTGTGTTGCCCACCTCGTCCTCAAACCCTCCCCCACCCGGCCGGTCTGTGTCCACTTTCAGGTAGTCCAGATATCTTCCACTGTGACCCAGTTCCCTCAGTAAGGAACCTACAAAAGAAATGATACCCTTATGTCGTAATATGATGTAACAAAGGAAAAAAAAAACGTCATCGGTTCTTACGCAGGGTCCTCATTTTCCATCCTTTGAAACCGTTGTCGGTGTCTTCGGCAGCGATGCCAATTTTGTGGAATTTGACTCCGGATTCGCGAATAGTTTCGTCTTCCATTGCAATACCTACAGCATTAGCATGGACATTGATGTTTTGTTCGTATTACGCGTCGCCTTGTTTTTATCTAAACCACTATTTCTTAACAGTGGAGTGGCTTGCTTCAATGCGAATACATTTTTTGCAGAGGTGAAAGCAAAATGAATTTGTTAAAGTAGTTTGTATCCAACTGTTTGGCAATCATCAAACTGCCTGTCGTATCATCTCTATTTGTTATCATCTGTTGTCTTTTGATTTTGTCCCTAAATTTCACTTCGAAAAAGATCTTATTCTGTCTGAAAATGAAATGCAGTCTACAACAGTCATGTGGGTGAATGTAACCGATCCAAGTCAAAAACACTGGATAATTACTGCAAATTTTACAGTTTACAACAAAACGATTTACACGATGGGATAACAAACAAGCGTGAAAACAACTATTTTGTCGTGAAAAGGTTCACAGACAGCTGTAGACAGGGCTATTGGTTCGACGTCACAGGTTTCATCAATGGAACTTGTGACTAACAAAGATCTTGCCAACAAAACAAACAAGCAAGACTTCAACTTTGTGGTGACTATACAGTGGTGAGTATAAATAGACTGGCCCATATTGCTATTAACATTGTCATGTTAAAGACGTTTCGACAAAAACTTTTGTCATCATCAGTTTGACTGACGCGATTGGTAGAGCTCCATCAATATAAGGAGCAGTGGTGATATTGAAAAGATTTACGTTTAGTTTTTTTGCTTATTATCAAACAATCTCTTACTGGGATCAAAGGAATGAACTTCGCATCCTTTTTTCGCCATCGCGTCATCGAAACTGAAGTCTTTGCCGATTCCAAACGAATACACCAGACAACGCATGCCATCGCCAGTGTTTCCCTTCCAAAAATGAGGCATCATACAAACAGGGTATGAACCGTCCCCGTCTTCCAAACCGTTGCGATTTCGACCTCCGTTCATTTCTACGTTCGGGCAGTGGTACTATAAATTATACAGCTGGTATTTAGACTGGTACAATTTGAACGAAGTGCGTTTGGGTGATTGACGAAAGTATTTGAGATTTCGGTAGCAAAATTGCAGACAATCAAATTGCGTTTCGCGATATGCAGTGTTAGCTATTTTTTTTACACTGCTGCACCGGTCAAAGCGTTTTCGGTGGAGTTTACATAATATTCGTAGTTACGGGGCTTATGCCCATGGGGTTCAAGCACCAGTTTCCTTACAAATTCTTGCAAAGACCGACCTGCATTTTGTAAACGTAATTCCACAATCTTTCAAATTCTTCCTCGGGAGGGGAATTCCCCGCCGGTCCAAATTTCAAGTTGGCTTCGGCTGAAATTGCACAAAGGTAAGCGTAAGCGTGGCAAGGTGATGAAATTTCCACCTTTCTCAGGTCGATTATGCAAACAAACGTTTCAACTTAAAGGTAAGAAACGTGATTCCACGCATTACAGATATTCCCAACTTGCTGCATTAGGAGAAAACTATATGTTGGTGTTTTTCATCGTTGTGTAATTTGTTTGTGTTTCGATAGAAACCTTTTTGTGATAACTCACGTGGTATAAGAGCAGGGAGGAAAGGTTCTTCTGCTTTGGGCTGAACTTCTGCGTCCAATTTCTCATCTTCAAACAGGTTTCCATCTTTTAAAAACACCTCTCGGTTTCCTGTTGCACAAACAAATCTTTCTAACATGCACTCTTGGCCCCCTTTTCTCAGGTTATATCACTTACTAATATCGGAAATGCGTGATTACCAATTATACGACCCACAACCCGGCTTATACCACAGTACAGTAGAATAATTTGATCAATTCCCAGTTTACATCGTAGCCCACACATGTCCGTATGGCTGGACTGCGGCTATAGACAGCAATTGGCAATACATATATATAACAAATATAATGTTTTTGTTTTTAGTTATATATATGTAACTTAATAATCTGCTCTTCTGGCACATATAAAAAACGTAACTTTATTCCGACGTTTCGCCTATTATACTCATTACCCTGAGGAAGCCTTGTTGTATAACAGGCGAAACGTCGGAATAAAGTTACGTTTTTTATATGTGACAGAAGAGCAGATTATAAGTTACATATATATAACTAAATCTTTCTCAAGTAACCTACACGTAACTTTCTATTTGAATAAGAACTGATGTTGCTGTTCAGTGGAATACGTTTTCCTTAAAATGAAACTGCATTTTGACACGAGGTTATTTTATGTTGTAATTTTGACACATTATTATGTGCAATATAACCATGCATGTAAATACTATTGTTAGTTCGATGGGTTTTTATGATTAAAATAGCCTAACAGCCGGTCTGTATTGATTGTTACTTCACAATATCAAACCGTTGCTTGTTCCCTGGTTAGAGATTTAATGCCACCAATACAAACAGATGAATAAACTGACCAACAAAACCAACAACATAACCTACCTCCAGTCTTTCTTGGCAATAGTAAGTACAATATACCGATGAAAACCAAAAACAAGCCCAAGAATTGCAGTTTTCTTCTCAGCAGTAACATGGTGACCAGTGCATCGAACTAACTTCGTGTACGCAATCCTGTGGCGCTCCAACAAGCGACTGCCTCTTTATGCCCGGGGGCTTTTAAGTAGCAGTCAGGTAACTTTTCGCAGAGATTTTTTCTTCGACATACTTCCAATGTTGATGCAGCAGCCGACTGCTTGTTGCAGTACAATTTTCTGTGTTATGGGATTTAACGAAAAAAAATATGTAAATACCTTGCGAGCTTTAGCTGTGTGGCAGTTAAAAGTGATTGACCAAGATAACGAGGGTTCGAATCCCGGTGTGGCCAAAAAAATATTTTAATACATTTCTAGTGTGTCTTTCTTTTTGTGCATTATTTGTGGTTTTGCAAAAAAAGTTTATTGTAACATAAAATACAAAAGAAAATAAGCTCTAAAAGCAAAAACACATGAACTTCCGACAAATTAAAAGTAAACTTGGTAAACAATTTCGTCCGCCAGGTGGAGCCACGCAGTACTGTGCACAATAAATGTTGGCTGCATAGTTTAATGAACTTCATCTGTTACACAGAAATGTCTCAGGTTTCATCCCCGTACAAAAACAAATAATACAGCACAAAGTCTGTGGCGTTGAAGAACGGAATATTCCTGCAAAATTTCAATCATAAACTTTTATCTGAAACCCGAAATGTTGGCATGTGGGAGATTCGCAGAAGGCTCTGCAGCTTACAAACGAAGGTGGGTGATTTGCGTTAAATGTAAATATACAGTTGTTGTATGCAAATAATCCAAACAACAAGGATGTTTTAAAATCTCGAATGACAAGTGAAAGTGGAACATATGAGGGAAAAAGTACGCAGCTCACGCAAACGCCGTGTTCGCATATAGGTGATTTAAACATGCGGTGTTCATAGAACCGTGCTATTACCTTAGCGACCACATTGCTTTGCAACACCACAATCGAGAGAAACGCACGAAGCCACCCGCAAAACAGCACAGGGTAGCAAAACTGAATGAACTCACAAATAGCTTTTGTGAAAAACGATCCGGATGACAGGAGTGCATAGAGAGGAAATAAGCACAAAATACGTCACTTTCTACGTCGGCGATTTTATCCACGACGGCAGGGATGGCCTTCTTCCCGGGTTTTTCTCGTCGTTCTTGCCCAGCCTTCGTTCATCCAACCAGTGGCGCAAACACCGAACCGTCGTGACGTCATAAGTGACATCAAACTTGTTGGCGAATGACTCGTGTCGTTTTATGACCACGGGAAGGTCAAGCGAAGAGAATACGCATATGCTGTGGCGAACGTAGCCTGTTAATTTAAAACACGAATCATTAACTTTGAACTTCACGCCCGGTTGAAGTCACGAAATACAAATGTTTGCCGACCATAAACCATGACGTGCGCAGTGCTGTTGAAAAAAACCGAACAAATATCGTCATTTATATCAACGACAAGATTTATGGGATAGAGGGGGTGCGGGGGATGAATAGCAAAAGAGGCCCCACGAATATTGTTTGCTTCAAAACTAGGGGATTTTTATCATAAAGGCTCAGTTCCACCCATAAGTTTGTGATCTCCAAAAGAAAAAAAGGCCCTCGCACCTACTTATCTTTTGCTCCCAAGGGTCATGCTTGTGCACACCACAAATTTGAACAACTTCAGTCATATTTCTATTTTCCCAAAGCTTACTTTGATTTGCCCATAGATGTCCTCAATACCATGACAGTTGAATAACAAGTTTTATTAACAAGATTTTAATTTGCCCCTGTATTTTTGTGTATCGGAAAATATATATAATTGGCACCTGAGTTTAAATGTGCGACCAAACTTTATTAGAACTAGAAATGTTTGAAATCTGCCACTAACAACTATATGGTTTTCCATATGCTAGGTGTACAGCCCCCAGGTCAGCTCTATCGTTTATAACCATAAAGCACAAGCAATTTTTTTCAAAGGGGAAGCTTTTGGCACATGTGATTTTGGGCGCAAGACAAAACCACTCTGGTGTTTAGTTTGCCAGCGTATGTTTAGTTTTACGAATACCTCAATCCGCCTCTGTTACCTTTGCAATTGTTTTGTTTCGGAGACACCCACATGATGTACGTCACGGGGCTCCACCAGCTGGTGAAGTCTCTGGTGCCTCCTGGAGCCCCTGGAAGAGTGTTGACCATCAACCAGTAATGCTCATCGGGACTGTTGACAAAAGCAAACGTCTTTTTAGATTTGTTTGCAGATTTTAAACATATCTTGCTATTGTCAAAACGTGGGAAAACTATTTTAGTTTTTTCTTGATGATTTCGCAAGATATGCTTTCGTTGTATTGGAACTCACAGCAAACATAGACAAGTTTTTACTGTAATTGTGTTGCCCTTTATGTCTTTCACTTTGTTTCGCCGATTGAGTTTGAGCACAACGTACACTCAAGTTTTGCATCAGGTTCGCCTGCACTCCATATTGTTCTTATCGGTTAACAAACATGACAAGAAAAGTGGAACCAAGATGACGAGAAATATCAACCTTCCTGTGATTAAATTAGCATCGAAACACGAACTTCCAATCGATCAAGTGTTTGTTCGAACTCTTGAACTTCATTTAGGATCGCCCCAAATCAACACTTGATATACCAACGCATGATAAGGCAGTCCAGGGTTGTAATTAGCGGTAAAAAAACGTTTGCGAATTGCGAACTGCTAATGCGAACCCTGCAAACCTGCAGTTGCCTATTTTAACACTGACTGACGCGTTGACAACAAAACTTCTCCCTGGCAGTTTACAGAACTTATGCAAATCAGTGCTCGCAGCAATCAAACCTCGTTTGACCATGCTTGTATCATACAACAGTGTGGTGTATGCTACAGGTGTGAGCTGAATGCAGATGGCCACTGTTTCGAACTATGAGGTTTCATCTGTGCATTAGAATCCAAAATTCATATTATTGGCTTCATGCTTATTTGTTTAAATCTTAGTCTTGCCCGAGTTAAAGTGTTTCATTTTTTTTCGGTTGATTAACACGTTTCATGTCGATGAGAAACGCACGACTTCACCTTGCACAATATTTGGCTGATGAAAAAAAATATCGTTAAACTTTTTGATGAGTGTCGATCCATGAACTTCAACGTATTGCAGGCTTTCAAATCATACAGAGCAATTTGACTGCCCTGAACAACGCATGATACTGCAAGTAAATGGCGGATTTGCAGAGAAGCGAAAAAATGGCGCACATTTTGCCGCAGCACAATAGGTTGAGGAACGACGACACACAAGGTACCCTTTGTCTATTGTTTGGTTTGTTTGCCACAGGATTGTAAGGGCAAAAAAAGTACACGACACCCAAGCTGTAACATTTTTGACTTTAAATAATTTAACTTTAAATAAAGAAACAGAATTAATTGCCTTTTCATTCAGAATACAGGGAAAATATCGTCCATAGCCTAGGCATCCAATCACATTTGATCATAAAGTTATAGCCTAATTTACATGATTTAACTGGGATAATGCTTACTGAACATCAGTGCTTTATTTTCTTTTTGTCAGCCACTCCTTTACTGACTTTTGCCAACTATTAACAGAAAATGGAGAGTTTTTCAATATATTCATATTTTTCGACCCGACGCCCACAGGTTTAGACACCCGAGAGAATGTTTTGTTGGGAGAGGAATGACATCTATCGTTTGAATTGAAGAAACTATCATGCAAAATGCTTTTATACACAAACCTGTAGGTGTCTTTCGACCATTCAAGCAAAGCCCTTGCTTCGTCACTGTCGTAAAACGTCCAGTGAAGGAATTTACGAGTGTAGAAGTTGTAAGCCAGATTCTTTCGGATCGTCATGTTGAAAGGTGGGGGTTCGTGTATTTCTGTAGTCCGAAGCATTCTTTGTTCCGTGCGTCCTTCCCCAGTCGTTGCGATGCCGGCTCTGCACATAAAGATGAAACCACAAGTTCGAATTGCCAGACTATTAACAATACAAAAGGCTCTTTTGGCAGTAATATTTATTTTTTCAACGTTTTGTTATATATTGTCATACAACAACATTCATCAGAATGTACATGTAGAAATGTGCACAAAACAGGGGCCCCTTTTTCGACGTTTTTTAGTTTATGTGCGGTGAAATTTTGCCACCCTGTTTGCACATTTTCAGCACATCCTGACGATCACAACTTTTAATTTTGTGAAACACTGCAGGCTAAAATATTGTTTGATGGAGATAGGTGCAATGCCCTTCGTTTGTCTGAGTGAAAATCGAAGACAAAGCCTAATGTTTGTCTACTACCGTATATAAACAGTGCTTGAAAGTAAGTACCTGTGAAAGAATACTAGCAGGTATACGCCGTTTCGGTATGAATTTAACGACTGGTGTGTCCCGAACGGTTGTGTGTAACTTATATTTAGTAAATTCATTTACTTTTAAAGAAGTACCTCATGGCATACGAAAACACAATGATTATTTTTTCGTGAAACTTCAATCGTTCGGGTATGAATTTCTTTTACCTTCAACCCTGAATATGAACCAACCAACACAGGCGACCGCAGAAATAATCGTCACCTACAGGGTCCCTATACACTATAATCGTCCCCTGTATATTCCTAAACAATCGTCCTGTACTCTATATATTTGACACGAATACAAATAATTTTGTTTCTTACTAATTTGGGAAAAATAACAATTGGGACAGTGACGTCATCTCTTACCGATGGACGAATTTAGTTCTAGCTAATGTTGCGTCATCGTTGACGTCACACCCAGGTATGAAGTTTCTTCCTCGTAGAGCTTTTAGTTGTTGGACGAGTTCAAAGTTCGTTCGTAGCGGAAAATCCTGACACAAATGTGTCCGTTTAGAAACAAAAAACACATTTCGCTGGATTTTTTAATTTTTAAAGCACGAAAGTGATATTTAGACGTTTTAATTGTTTGCATCTAAACTTTCAAAATTTACTTGTTTGTTGGTCACATTTACTTTCAAATGCGTTGAATTTTCTTATGTTATACAGTAGCTGTAATGTCCAACATTGATCTCTTAGTGGTAGAGCATTAACACAGAAGTTAATGTTTAACTTGGAACGTTCGAATGTTCTTCGGCAAATAAGTCATGGGGACATTTACCCACCTGCCCGCAGAGATTAACCAAATATTTCCAATCCTGCTTGGCTTCCAACAAGTCCTGCATGCAGTTTATATCAGCCTTAAGTCGCGCGAACGAGGCGTACACGATATACTCCCTCCTTTTCGTGAGAAACACGTTGGGGAAGCATTCCGCCATCATCTGAAACGACTGTAGAACTTCACCGGTGACCTTGGCGTCCACGTGGATGCAATAAAGGTTATTTGGCGAGTAGAGAGCGCTCAACATCAACGCGAACTGATGTGGGAGGTTGTGGACCAGAACCGAAAAAGCTATTGGAAAGTTTCGCTCTTCTTCACTTCCTTGTTTCGTCACAAAGCGGTAGCGCGACTTAAATAAGTCACAGCCGGCGCTTAAGTATTCCACAACCTGATTGGAGCTCGTGTTGTCCCGCGCCACCGTGATGTTGTTCCCATTATGACCGAATAGAAATTTGGAACAAACTCCTCCTTCTGATTCAAAGGCTTCGCTACGCTCTTGGATGTTGCGCAAGATGTGAGATGCCTCTTCCAGGAGGACTCTGTTGGATGCGAGAAGGAGATACTCGGCTGCTACCAGTGCCACGGTGATCATGGTTATCACCAGGAGGCAGATCTTGTAAAATGTGTTCATGATCACTTGTTATTGTTGCAGGATTGCAAATACTTGCGAAGATGTAACCATGCTGGGTGCAAACATTCTACAAAAGTCTCTCTGGAAAAAAAACATGCGTATTCGATTTTTCTTGCAATTGCAAACAAACATTCTGCGAAACTGCGGATTTCGGATAACCAACAATATTATAAGTTTTGCTAGGTGTAGAATTCTAACTACTGGTTAAAAATGTTCTTAATTCCGGTATTAAGGTATGTACCGACTATTCTAATGGCACACCCAGTATAATGTCCACTGTATTGAAAACTACTGACCAGACAACTTTGCTGTTTTTATGTCAAAAACCAAGGTTGTGTTTTTTTTTCGAGCACCAAAATACCATTTTCCTTCTACCTTATTCTAAATGCCGAACCAAAAAACGCTGCCAATGATTTGCAACAAACAATTCTTAGTCATACGGAATACAGCACATTCACCGCCTTTGGTAAACACATTTTCTATCTGTCCGCTTTCGAGGTATTCACGATTCCAATTCATGCTGGTGACAAGTGACAATGTGTAAACAGTCCAGTTGGTGCTTGTTGCTACGTTTTAAGCCGACTCTAAGTTTCCTCGACCATTATTGTGTTGGACCCGTTCGTGGAACAGGCACCATAAACAATGCGCTGGTTTCATTTAATGGTTTTTTAGGTGTAAACCATACCGTGTGCTTTTACAATGTGTGGGGGTGACTTTAAAATTGCAGACAATGAGCGAAGCGCCGACGTTGGCAAATAAGTCCCTTGCATATAATTAAAATTCAAACTGAAATGTTTCCTGGGGCCAAGGCAAACATTTTTCTAAAGGTAAAAACAAGCTTTATTTGCACTGCAGCCAATGCTATCTGACATTTACATTTTGCTCTTTTTGCGTCACATCACCAAAACATATTAAAAAAACAAGCAATAACACCTAATATAGGCTTGTCTGCAGCTAACTTAAACGATATGCATATTTAGAAACACAATATTGCGTGACACCTGTTACCCTGCACGGCATTCGCTAATGATTTAGAAACACAATATTGCGTGACACCTGTTACCCTGCACGTCTCCTGGACAACTTATACTCATGGTCTTACTAAAAGCCGAGATTTTTGCGAAACGAGCTTCCTAATTTTTAAGCATTGCTGATACTATATAGTGTCTTTTCAGTTGGTAGTTATTAAGTAAATGCACATGTAATATTCATGCATAAATGCATAAATGCATACACTGTGCTGTAGCTATGCCCTATTGACCAACATTTTACCATCAGTACCCTGTCAAGCCACGAACTAGCAGGACCTGTGTCCTGACATCCTGTGTTCGTGACACGACGCTTACAGTCTGCACCGTCTGCGCTTCAGTGTCTTTTATCGATTCGCTCGCGAGAAACGCGGTGGGGTTTGAAAGGTAAGATGAACGCACTTAAGCACGATTGGCGACATCGGTCAAGGGCCGTATACGTACGGGATTCGTGAGCAGGATAGCTTGGGTTCTAATCCTGTTATGGTAAGAAATAAATGTTCATTCAAACAGCAAGTGAAAAACTTTACTATCGTATGTAGTAACCCAACGCATATGCAGTGCAAGATCCCAGTTATACCATTGTACGACATTTCACAAGCCTGACATGTTCACACATTCTCCTGGATATCAAAATCAATGAAAGCAAATCAATTTTCTTTAATGAGCCCGTTGAACGTGTGCGGTGGACCCCATACAATGCAGTCATAGCTGAGAGTGGGTTTGTCGTGTTTCAGGCCCTTTTTATTATTGAGAATCATCAAACGTGACCAACTTGCTTTGTACTCGACCTTCGCCAAGGGAGCAACAAAAGTTTTGATAACAGAAGGGCGTAAGTTGAAGTCAGCTGCTAGTTTAGGAAAATAGTGAAACAAAGTTTAGGCCTACAGTCTGTGTTTAGTCAAAGTAAGCTGAAGAAGGTCGTGTGGAAATTGCAAAAAATGAGTCAGGTAGTTAAATGAAGTTTGTCAAAGTTTAGAATTTATTGTATGCATTCCATTTTGCTTTCAGTTGTGCGAATTTGATGCCGAAGATATTCTTTGTGACCTCGATAGGAGCGAAGTTGGTTCAGGAGGTCATGGTGATGTTGTTGTCGGGCAACACGAAGTTTTCAATCAACTCGCGATAAAAATTTTTAAAATTTCTGGTGGACTCAGGGACAAAAGGCTTATCAAAAAAAAGTATAACGATAATTTGTCGAATATGGAATAAAGTTTTTTAACAAATCTCATTCGCAGATTTGAGAGGGAAATTGGACACTTGCAGAAAGCCAGCCATGAAAACATAATACGAGTGTTCGGTCATGTCAAATGGCCTTATGCGCTTGGAATTGTGATGGAATTTTGCCCTGCAGGAAATTTAAGGCAAATGGTGTCTGATCCTGAAATTCCTGTAGGAGTTTCCCTATCCGTTCGAATGCTGTCGGATATTGCGACAGCAATTGCCTTCATTCACAACTTGTTTGAGGACCAACGCCTTATCCATCTTGACATAAAGCCCGAAAATATTTTGCTTTCAGATAGACTGCGGTGTAAGGTCGCTGACTTCGGCAGTGCCGAACTTGCCGCATTGAGTGGAACAACAACAGAAGTGGCTTTAGGTCATTCACCAAAAAAGGCCGTAACGCCATTTTACACGCCACCAGAAAGGCTAATTAATATTTCTATTCTTCCAAGGAAGGAGCATGATGCTTATGGTTATGGAGTAGTGGCATATGTGGTCATTGCTCTTGTGCCATCACCCTACCCTGTAGGAGAACAAGAAGCAATTTTGAATTCGATTAAAACTGGCGCCCGTCCCAACCTTGAGGCGGTGCAGGAACGAGTCAGAAACCTTGACGGCCGCGACAAAGCGTCAGTTCAGAAGCTGGTGGAAATTATGAAATTATGTTGGCACCAAATTCCTGACCACAGACCAAACATGCTCTCCGTCAAAGACGACATGTTGGCACTGTTGCGAGACCAATCACCGGATGCAATCAACCAGCAGGAAGCTACAGCTTTACGTCAAATGGATTTCAACACCCACGCATTTTCCAATCCAGATCGACTCGTTCCACTTCACACGTATTCCACTCACGATAAACGATTTAGAGGTGTTCTGACAATTTATTTATGTTTGTTTGTAGTTATAACTAATAGGCCTATACTCCCAAATTTACAAGGGTCATTTTTTTCAGTTTGGTTTCCATAGCTATGACTTGTGTTTGTTTATTATTTGATATTAATATTAGAGTTTCATGGACAACAAGTTTCTCAAGAAACAGAAGAAGATCACCGAGACGACACGTTGCCTTTACCTGTCCAAAACAAATTACAACAAAGGAGAGACAACGCTGAAAAACCAGGTTGCGTTTTCGCAGTGTAACCGCGTTCAATATTTGCATTGTTTGTTGTAATCCTAACACATTGTTACTCATAACATGTTATGTAGCGATATGTGAAACCAAATATTGCAAAGTTTGTGGTCTGTTGGCAATAAACATGTCTGCTTAAATTGCAGGAAATTCAAATCGGTTTTACTTCATGCTGGCGCTGATTATAGTTGGACTTGGAGTGATCATATCTGTTTTCTATCCCTATGCGAAGTCCCCTGTTCCACCAAAACAACCCTCTAACAACCTGGAACCGTCACCCTTCCTTTCCTTCAATTTAAGATTTATGTTACAACTAAACTCTACTGGTAAGCATTTGTAGCATTTTCTAATGTGGCTATAATTTATTAATGCAACAATGTGCTCTTGTTTTATGTATAATACATTTCACAGAGTTTTTCAACGATAGCAAGAAGGCAGCAAAACTTCTTGGAGAGTTCACACATTTTTTGAACCACTCATTTCTACAGGAAGCTTCTCTCGTCAAAGACGATCTTCTGTTGCTGGTGAAAAAAGAAACTACAGCTTTCCAATTGCTATCACACGTTGACAAAAACGTACGAAGCCAAAATGTTTTTCAAGCGGTTGTTTTTTATCAGTTGGCATTGCATTTTTATGCCAGTCATCCAGATATCAATCACAGAGCTGAAGGGTTTTATCATTGTGTGTCAGGTTTAAAATACGCTGCTCTTTTTCTTATGTCATCTTTGAAAAAACGAAATCTTGCAACAAATTATATTTTGCCTGCAGTAGTAGATATTGTGGTGCAGTTGCATAGTTTTGAAAAAGTAAATAAGCTTAAACAAGGCGAAATTGAAGTAGACTGTTTAATTTTACTTCATGAAATTTACAGTGCCCTCAATGACAAGGATAATGCCAACAAACTGTTACAGAATGCATTAAATCTGTTAGATAAAAATTATGGTGATGCAGAAAAAAAACATGAAAAATACGGCATACTATTATTTAAGCTCGGGATATTGAACGCAAATAACTCAAACCGCAAAGAGGCAAAGGTTCTTATTGAAAAAGCAAAATTTGCCTTCAAAGAAGCAATAAACATAAGCGACGCACAAAGATACGAACACACAAAGAGATGCGATGACGTATTAAAACATTTAACTTAGAAAAAACAACTTTTAGTCGGCGCAAATTTTAATACAATTACCAAGGAACACTTTGTCAATCTTCTTCGTTTTTCAGGTCTTACAACTTAGCATTCGGGTTATTTTGCTAAAGATAATTATATTGATGTTTTTTTAGCGTTTCCAGTGATATTGGTAGTAATGCATCCTTACAAAATGTATATATTTACTCTTGTTTTATTTTGTTCTTCGGTGTTGATATTTCTCTTTCTCTTTTAAAATGTGTGAACATAAAAACGCCTTAAGTTTTTTACAATGCATTGTTTCTATTATATATTGCTGTGTGTGCATGAACAAAATGTCTTACGATGCTTCGCAAATAAAACTCTTACTACGTTTTGCAGACTGGGGGTTGCTAAGTAACTATTTGTTTTGATCGAACAAACGTGGAAACTGGGTGGGGTTTTATAACAGAGGCCTATTGTTACGTTTTCAAAGCAGGTGTGTGTGTGTGTGATCCTACCGCCAATATTAAATTTCTCCTTACCTTTCCGTACATTGTAAAAACACAAGTGCTGTCAGACAATGGGAGTGATTTGCTATGTATTAGGATTGTCTGTTGATGAAACTGAAACTTCCAACTTTTTAAATCATCCAAAACAGAGCAAAGTTTGTAGAATAAAAATATCAAAAACTTTTTCTACCCATCTCTAGAAAATTGCGTTCGCCTGCTACATGTAATTACCACGCATGTCTTGTTTGTATTGAAAGGTTCGGGCCCATGGCTTAATATTCTATAAACGCGTGGTACGACTTACAGCACATAAAACTGGTAAAGCGACAAAAACTCAATCTTCACCTCATGACATTTCGACACTAAATAAATGAAAGAAAAGTAAGTGCGAAAAAATATTTCTGCAGCCCATTTGATATTTACTCGTCGACTCATTTTTCTTACAACACATAATAAGTTGCTTATTTCGCAATAATTTAGTCGTATATTCGCGAATGTCTGTGTGTTTCAATTATTCCCAGTACTTTTATTTACAATATATGATTAAACCGAAGTCAAGAAATGTGGCGGCATATTATAGATCACAATTGGAGATTACAAACAGTGTTCGTTTTTATTTGTGTGTGGGGCTTAGCTCAGAAGATAAGGCGACATATCGGTCATAATCGTAGGCCTGAAATATGACGAGTTTTTTCACCAATGGCCAACCATAAACCCCAGAAACAATAGCTCCAAATGAGAGCACATATTACAACAGTACCATGCGGTATGGCGCAATACCCGCAAATCACGACACTCACCTTGTTCAACCTTAAATATGCCACTGGTCTTAGAGTCAACTTACATTTTGCAGATCGGAATTTTTTTTTATTAAACAAAGGTGGAAACCGGGTGAGGTTTTTTGACAGAGGCCTATTGTTACGTTTTCAAAGCGGGTGTGTGTGACTGCACATATCAGATTTTGTTGCACTATTCGTACATTGTAAAAACACAAGTGCTGTCAGACAATGGGAGTGATTTGCTATGTATTAGGATTGTCTGTTGATGAAACTGAAACTTCCAACTTTTAAATCATCCAAAACACAGCAAAGTAAGTAGTATACGATATCATAAACCGCCTTTCATTCTACCAATCTACAGAAAATTACATTTGCCTGTTACATGTATACTCCGCGTATGTCCTCTTCGCCTTGAAAGGTGTGGATCGTTGGCTTAATATTCTATAAACGCGTGGTACGACTTAGGGAACATAAAACTGGTAAAGAGGCAAAACCTCAATCTTCACCTGATGACATTTCGACACCAAATAAATGGAAGAAAAGTAAGGGTGAAAAAATACTCACCAGGTTAATATTTCTGCAGCCCATTTGATATTAACTCGTCGACTCATTTTTCTTGCAACACATAATAAGTTGCTTATTTCGCAATAATTTAGTCGTATATTCGCGAATGTCTGTGTGTTTCAATTATTCCCAGTACATTTATTTACAATATATGATTAAACCGAAGTCAAGAAATGTGGCGGCATATTATAGATCGCAATTGGATGTTACAAACAGTGTTCCTTTTTATTTTGGGGTAGGGCTTATCTCAGAAGATAAGGCGACAAATCGCTCACAAGCGTAGGCCTGAAATATGATGAGTTTACCCACAAATCCAAATGAACATATCCGGACACATCCAACACGAGAAATGTCAAGGCATCGGATGAGTATAAAGAATGTACACGAGGATGAACCCAACCCCCAATTTTTTCCCTCACGACCCTCTTCAAATTTTTCCACAGCTGCCCCGTGTTTAAAACTAAACCTAATTTTTTTATGCTTTATTCAAACAGCAAGTGAAAAACTTTACTATCCTATGTAGTAACCCAACGCATATGTAGTGTGAGATCGCAGTTATACCATTGCACAACATTTTACAAGCTTGACATGTTCACATATTCTCCTGGATGTCAAAATCAATGAAAACAAATTCATTTATTTCAACCGATACCGTTCAACGTGTGCGACCAACCCCATACAATGCGGCCATAGCTGAGGGTGGGGGTGTCGTGTTTCAGGCCCTTTTTATTATTGAGAATCACCAACCATGACCAACATGTTTTGTTCTCAACCTTCCTCAGCGAAAAAACAAAAGCTTTAATGACAAAAGGGCGTAAGTTGAAGCCAGCTGCTAGTTTAGGAGATAATGAAACAAAGTGTAGGCCTGCAGACCGTGTTTGGTCAAATTAAGCTGCGGGAGCTCGTGTGGAAATTGCGAAAAATGAGCCAGTCTAGTGGACAACAAGTTTCTCAAGAAGTGGAAGAAGATCACCAAGACGACACTTTGCCTTTACGTGTCCAAAATGTATTACAAGAAAGGAAAGACAACGTTGAAATACCAGGTTGACTTTTACCATAGCAACCTTAATCTGCATTGTTTGTTTTAATCCTAACACATCACATTGTCACTCATAACATGTGCTATGTAGCGATATGTGAAACCAAATACTGCAAAGTTGGTTGTCATTAAGGAAATAATGTGCCTGTCTATGTTGCAGGAAATTCAAATCGATTATACTTCATGCTGGCACTGATTATAATTGGACTTGGAGTGATCATATCTGTTTTCTATCCCTATGCGAAGGCCCCTATTCCGTCCAAACAATCCTCTAACAACCCGAAACCGTCACCCTTCTTTCCTTCCAATTCAAGATATGAGACACAACTAAACTCAACTGGTAAATATTGGTAGCAATTTCCTAATGTTCTTATAAGTTACTAATGCAATAATGTGTTCTTGTTTTATATCTAAAATTTTTCACAGACTTTTTTAATGACAGCGAAAAAGCAGCAAATCTTCTTGAAATTTTCACATATTTTTTGAACCAATCTTTTCTACTGGAAGCTGCTGTCGTCAAACATAATCTTCTATTTCTGGTGAAAAATGGAACTACAGCTTTCCAATTACGGTTATACGCTGACAAAAATGTACAAATTGAAAATATTTTTAAAGCGGTCGTTTTTTACGAGTTGGCATGGCACATTTATGCTGGTCATCCAGATATCTATCACAGAGCCAAAGGGTTTCATACTTGTGTGTTAGGTTTAAAGGTATCTGCTGTAAGCTTGCTTGAGTCATCTTGGAAAAACCGAATTCTTGTTACAAACTATATTTTGCCTGTAGTAGAAAATATTGTGGTGCAGCTGCACAGTTTTGAAAAAGTAAATAAGCTTGAACAAGGCCGAATTGAAGTAGAGTGTTTAATTTTACTTCATGAAATTTATCGTGACCTCCATGACAAGCATAATGCTAACAAACTGTTACAGATTGCATTAAATCTGTTAAATGAAATTTATGGTGGTGCAGAAAAGAAACATGACGTATACGGCATACTATTATTCAACCTCGGGATATGGAACGCAAGTAACTCAAACCGCAAAAAGGCAACGGATCTTATCAAAAAAGCAAAATTGGCCTTCAAAGAAGTAATAAATATAAGCGACGCAAAAAGATACGAACACATAAAGAAATGTGATGACGCATTAAAACAATTAAATCAGAAAAATAACTTTTAGTCGGCGCAAATTTTAATACCATTACCAAGAAACACGTTTGTTTGACGTCTTCGTTTTTCAGGTCTTTACTTAACATTTGACCTTTGCTAAAGATAATTACATTGATGTTTTTTTTTAGCGTTTACAGTGATATTGGTGGTAATGTTTCCTTACAAAATGTATATATTTACTCTTGTTTTATTTTGTTCTTCGGTGTTGATATTTCTCTTTCTCTTTTAAAATGTGTGAACATAAAAACGCCTTCTGTCCTTTACAATGCATTGTTTCTATTGTATATTGCTGTGTGTGCATGTACAAAATGTCTTACATTGCTTCGCAAATAAAACTCTTACTATGTTTTGCAGATCTGGGGTTGCTACGTAACAATTTGTTTTGATCAAACAAACGCGGAAACTGGGTGGGGTTTTATAACAGAGGCCTATTGTTACGTTTTCAAAGCAGGCGTGTGTGTGTGATCCTACCGCCAATATTAAATTTCTTCATACCTTTCTGTACATTGTAAAAATACAAGTGCTTCCAGACAATGGGAGTGATTTGCTATGTATTAGGATTGTCTGTTGATGAAACAGAAACTTCCAACTTTTTAAATCATCCAAAACACAGCAAAGTTTGTAGAATAAAAATATCAAAAACTTTTTCTACCCATCTCTAGAAAATTGCGTTCGCCTGCTACATGTAATTACCACGCATGTCTTGTTTGTATTGAAAGGTTCGGGCCCATGGCTTAATATTCTATAAACGCGTGGTACGACTTACAGCACATAAAACTGGTAAAGCGGCAAAAACTCAATCTTCACCTCATGACATTTCGACACTAAATAAATGAAAGAAAAGTAAGGGCGAAAAAATATTTCTGCAGCCCATTTGATATTTACTCGTCGACTCATTTTTCTTACAACACATAATAAGTTGCTTATTTCGCAATAATTTAGTCGTATATTCGCGAATGTCTGTGTGTTTCAATTATTCCCAGTACATTTATTAACAATATATCATTAACACGAGGTAAAGAAATGTGGCGGCATATTATAGATCACAATTGGAGATTACAAACAGTGTTCGTTTTTATTTGGGTGTGGGGCTTAGCTCAGAAGATAAGGCGACATATCGGTCATAATCGTAGGCCTGAAATATGACGAGTTTTGTCACCAATGGCCAACCATAAACCCCAGAAACAATAGCTCCAAATGAGAGCACATATTACAACAGTACCATGCGGTATGGCGCAATACCCGCAAATCACGACACTCACCTTGTTCAACCTTAAATATGCCACTGGTCTTAGAGTCAAGTTACATTTTGCAGATCGGAATTTTTTTTTATCAAACAAAGGTGGAAACCGGGTGAGGTTTTGTGACAGAGGCCTATTGTTACGTTTTCAAAGCGGGTGTGTGTGACTGCACATATCAGATTTTGTTGCACTATTCGTACATTGTAAAAATACAAGTGCTGTCAGACAATGGGAGTGATTTGCTATGTATTAGGATTGTCTGTTGATGAAACTGAAACTTCCAACTTTTAAATCATCCAAAACACAGCAAAGTAAGTAGTATACGATATCATAAACCGCCTTTCATTCTACCAATCTACAGAAAATTACATTTGCCTGTTACATGTATACTCCGCGTATGTCCTCTTCGCCTTGAAAGGTGTGGATCGTTGGCTTAATATTCTATAAACGCGTGGTACGACTTAGGGAACATAAAACTGGTAAAGCGGCAAAAACTCAATCTTCACCTGATGACATTTCGACACCAAATAAATGGAAGAAAAGTAAGGGTGAAAAAATACTCACCAGGTTAATTTTCTGTAGCCCATTTCATATTAACTTGTCGACTCATTTTTCTTGCAACACATAATAAGTTGCTTATTTCGCAATAATTTAGTCGTATATTCGCGAATGTCTGTGTGATTCAATTATTCCCAGTACTTTTACTAACAATATATCATTAATACGAGGTAAAGAAAAGTGGAGGAATATTATGGATCACAATTGGATGTTACAAACAGTCTTCCTTTTTATTTGGGTGTGGGGCTTAGCTCAGAAGATAAGGCGACATATCGGTCATAATCGTAGGCCTGAAATATGATGAGTTTTGACACCGATGGCCAACCATAAACCCCAGAAACAATAGCTCCAGATGAGAGCAAATATTACAACAGTACCATGCAGTATGGCGCAATACCCGCAAATCACGAC
The DNA here is from genome assembly GCF_947561715.1 of Ascidia mentula. Taxonomy (NCBI): domain Eukaryota; kingdom Metazoa; phylum Chordata; class Ascidiacea; order Phlebobranchia; family Ascidiidae; genus Ascidia; species Ascidia mentula. Next base: position 3,099,974 of record NC_138567.1, read on the forward strand.
CCTCGCCTTGTTCAACCTTAAATATGCCACTGGTCTTAGAGTCAAGTTTTCGCAAATCTTCATCGAAATTCATTGACAGTTAACGCAGTTAACGACTTCGACGTCATCGGAAAATTTGGATCTACGCCTGACCCAGATGAATTTGTCTTTTCAATTGATGCGATTTCTCGAAAAATAAGAATTTCAGGCTGTTATCACCCAAATGAACATGTCCGGACACATCCAACACGAGAAATGTCAAGGCATCGGATGAGTATAAAGAATGTACACGAGGATGAACCCAACCCCCAATTTTTTCCCTCACGACCCTCTTCAAATTTTTCCACAGCTGCTCCGTGTTTAAAAGTAACCTTATTTGTGGATGTTTCAAACAGCACGTGAAAAACTTTACTATCCTATGTAGTAAACCAACGCATATGTAGTGTGAGATCCCAGTTATACCATTGCACGACATTTTATAAGCTTGACATGTTCACACATTCTCCTGGATGTTAAAATCAATGAAAGCAAATTAATTTATTTCCACCGATCCCGTTGAACGTGTGCGACCGACCCCATACAATGCAGTCATAGCTGAGAGTGGGTTTGTCGTATTTCAGACCCTTTTTATTATTGAGAATCATCAAACGTGACCAACTTGCTTTGTACTCGACCTTCGCCAAGGAAGCAACAAAAGGTTTGATAACAGAAGGGCGTAAGTCGGAATCAGCTGCTAGTTTAAGAAAATAGTGCAACAAAGTTTAGGCCTGCAGACTGTGTTTAGTCAAAGTAAGCTGAAGAAGGTCGTGTGGAAATTGCAAAAAATGAGCCAGGTTGTTAAATGAAGTTTGTCAAAGTTTAGAATTTATTGTATGCATTCCATTTTGCTTTCAGTTGTGCGAATTTGATGCCGAAGATATTCTTTGTGACCTTGATAGGAGCGAAGTTGGTTCAGGTGGTCATGGTGATGTTGTTGTCGGGCAACACAAAGTTTTCAATCAACTCGCGATCAAAATTTTTAAAATTTGTGGTGGACTCAAGGACAAAAGGCTTATCAAAAAAAAGTATAACGATAAAGTATATCCAATATCAAGTAAAGTTTTTTAATAAATCTTATGCGCAGATTTGAGAGGGAAATTGGACACTTGCAGAAAGCCAACCATGAAAACATAATACGAGTGTTTGGCCATGTCAAATGGCCTTATGCGCTTGGAATTGTGATGGAATTTTGCCCTGCAGGAAATTTAAAGCAAATGGTGTCTGATCCTGATATCCCTGTAGGAGTTTCCCTTTCCGTTCGAATGCTTTCGGATATTGCCACAGCAATTGCCTTCATTCACAACTTGTTTGAGGACAAGCGACTTATCCATCTTGACATATAAAGCCCGAAAATATTTTGCTCTCAGATAGACTGCGGTGTAAGGTCGGCGACTTCGGCAGTGCCGAACTTGCCGCATTAACTGGAACAACAACAGAACTGGCTTTAGGTCATTCACCAATAAAGGCCGTAACGCCATTTTACACGCCACCAGAAAGGCTAAGTAATATGTCTATTCGTCCAAGGAAGGAGCATGATGCTTATGGTTATGGAGTAGTGGCGTATGTGGTCATTGCTCTTGTACCATCACCCTACCCTGTAGGAGAACAAGAAACAATTTTGAATTCGATTAAAAATGGCGCCCGTCCCAACCTTGAGGTGGTGCAGGAACGAGTCAGAAACCTTGACGACCGCGACAAAGCGTCAGTTCAGAAGCTGGTGGAAATTATGAAATTATGTTGGAACCAAATTCCTGACCACAGACCAAACATGCTGACCGTCAAAGACGACATGATGGCACTGTTGCGAGACCAATCACCGGATGATATCAACAAGCAGGAAGCTACAGCTTTACGTCAAATGGATTTCAACACCAACACATTTACTAATCCAGATCGACTCGTTCCACTTCACACGTATTCCACTCAGGATAAACGATTTAAAGGTATTCTGACATTATATTTAATTCTTGTTTAACTAATAGGCCTATACTCCCAAATTTACGAGGGTCATTATTTTCAGTTTGGTTTCCATGGCTATGACGTGTTTATTTCTTATTTGATATGATTATTAGAGTTTCGTGGACAACCAGTTTCTCAAGAAGTAGAAGAAGATCACCAAAACGACACGCTGCCTTTACGTGTCCAAAATGTATTACAAGAAAGGAAAGACAACGTTGAAATACCAGGTTGACTTTTAGCAGTGTAACCTTCAATATTTGCATTGTTTGTTTTAATCCTAACAGTAAACCCTTACTCATAACATGTGCTATGTAGCGATATGTAAAAACAAATACTACAAAGCTTGTTGTCTGTTATAAATAAACATGTCTGCTTAAATTGCAGGAAATTCATTGCGATTATTCTTCAGCCTGGCGCTAATTATAATTGGAGTTGGGGTGATCATTTCTTTTTTCTATCCCTATGCTACCAACTTGGGAAAGAAAAAGCAACCCTCTAAAATCCCTAAGCAATTGCCCCCCTTTCCCTCCGATTTAAGACTTGAGTCACAACTGGGATATACTGGTAAGTATTTGTAGCAATTTTCGAAGTTACTAATGCAGTAATGTGCTCTTGTTTTATATCTACAACATTTTACAGAGTTTTTCGACAATAGCCAAAAAGCAGCAAAACTTCTTGGAGCGTTCACACATTTTTTAAACCACTCTCATCTACTGGAAGCTTCTCTTGTCAAAGACCATCTTCTGTTGCTGGTGAAACAAGAAACTACAGCTTTCCAATTAAGGTCGTACGCTGACAAAAACGTACTAAGCCAACAATATTTTCAAGCGGTTGTTTTTTATCAGTTGGCATTGCATATTTATGCCAGTCATCCAGATATCTATCACAAAGCCGAAGGATTTCATCGTTGTGTCACAGGTTTAAAAAGCGCTGCTGTAATTTTACTCAAGTCATTTGTGATAAACCGAAATCTTGTTACAAACTATATTTTGCCTGTAGTAGAAAATATTGTGGCGCAGTTGCACAGTTTTGAAAAAGTAAATAAGCTTGAACAAGGCAGAATTGAAGTAGAGTGTTTAATTTTACTTCATGAAATTTACCGTGCCCTCCCTCACAAGGATAATGCTGACAAAGTGCTACAAAATGCATTAAATCTGTTAGATGAAAGTTATGGTGATGCAGAAAAAAAACATGAAGTATACGGCATACTATTGTTCAACCTCGGGACATTAAACGCAAATAACTCAAACCACAAAGACGCTAAGGACCTTTTTGAAAAAGCAAAATTGGCCTTTAAAGAAGCAATGAATATAAGTGATGCACAAAGGCGCAAACAAATAGATAAATGTGATGACGAATTAAAGAAACTAACACGTTTGTAACAATTTTCGTTTTTAAGATGCTTTACAACTTAACATTCGTGGTATTTTGCTAAATATTTTTTATTAATCTTTTTTAACTTTCCAAATGTTAGTGGTGGTAATGTATTCTTGTAAACTGTGTGTATTTACTCTTGTTTTATTTTGTTATTCCGTGATCTGTTTTTTGTATACCAGACAAAGATTGTCTCCGGATGAGTTTAATAACTGGGGGAATGTAGGCCTATTGTACGATTTCAAAGCAGGTGTGCGATCCTACCGCCCATATCAAATTTCGTCATACCATTATTCTGTACATTGTAAAAATACAAGTGCGTCATATAATGTGGAGTGATTTGTTATGTTTTAGAATTGTCCTCTTCGCCTTGAAAGGTTCGGGTTGTTGGCCTAATATACTAACGCGTTGTACTACTTGCGCCACTTTAAAAACTGGTAAAGCGGCAAAAACTAAATCTTAATCTGATGACATTTCGACTCCAAATAAGATGAAAGAAAAGTAAGGGTGAAAAAATATTCACCAGGTTAATTTTCTGCAGCTCATTTGATAATTAGTCGTCAACTCATTTTTCTCACAACACAGAATGTGTTGCTTATTCCGCAATAATTTAGTCGCATATTCGCAAATGTCTGTGCAATTCAGTTTTACCCAGTTCGTTTAGTTACAATATATGATTAACCCGAGGTCAAGAAATGTGGCATATAATGGATCATGATTGGATGTTACAAACAGTATTTTTTTTGTTTGGGTGTGGGGCTTAGCTCAGAAGATAAGGCGATATATCGGTCATAAGCGTAGGCCTGAAATATGACGAGTTTTGACACCGATGGCCAACCATAAACCCCAGAAACAATAGCTCTAGATAAGAGCCCATGTTACAACAGTACCATGCAGTTTGGCGCAATACCCGCAAATCACCGCTCTCGCCTTGTTCAGCCCTAAATACGCCCCTGGTCTCAGAGTTCAGTTTTCACGAATGTTCCTTGAAGTTCACCGACCTTCGATTGCATTTCCCGAAATTCGCATCTTTGGAAGATGGAGGTTGGGCAACTCTCATGGCTGACAGGGAAGATCACTACAGTTAGATGAGTAGATGGTTTGTGTGTCGTTATACGCGCCCCATTTTATACATTTATGAAAATGCAAGTGCTGCCAAATATTTGCTTGTGTTGTTGTCTAAATTCGTAAGATCATATCTTGCTTACTGAAGCATTCTGTTCGTCTTACGTTATTAGTAAAAAACTATGATGTCGTGTATGAATAACTGCCAAATACAGCAGTGTGGTTGTGATGCGACCTGGAAACCCAAAATTTCCTATCGCTCCAACATTCAATGCGCCTTCTACATTTATAGTGGACACAGATGAAGGGTTTGGGTCGTTAGCTTAATATTACTAACGCGTCAAAAACTTATTCTTCATCTGATAACAGCCCGACTCTATAAATAAGGTTAAAGAAAAGCAAGCGCGAAAAATGCTCACCAGGTTAATTTTCTGCTGCTCATTTGGTGGTTACTCGTCAACTCATTTTTCTCACAACACAGAATGTGTTGCTTAATCCGCAATAATTTATTCGTATAAAAAGCGAACGATTCACTTATACCCAGTACATTTATTTACAGTTCATGATTTACATGTGGCGTCTAAATATAGAGTACGGAGATAAAAAAGAAAAGGAAAGTTTTAGAGTTAGGACTCGAGGTTCAAAACAGTAGTTGTTTTCTTGGTACGGATTAACTGGTTGATTACAAACCACAACGAAAGTTGAAGGACAAGAAAACTACATTATAAACCGACGGTTTTAAATTTGGACATAAAGTGACAGATCTGCGGTTTAGGTAAACTAGTAACAAAACGTGGTTTATTGAAACAACAGTTAAAATCACAGAAAGTTGAAATGTTATTATTTTAAATCTCGAAACTCTACAAGCACTTTTTTTGTCTTATTTTTTTCCCTCAGTTTTTATTTATTTCTTTTTTTCTATTTGCGAAGCCCATGCCCTCTCTCTTTTATTTTGAGGTTGTTTGTTGCTGCTTCCGTCCGCTTTTCTTCCATTTTTGTTTCTTCTTGCATTTTTGTTTCTTCTTTAGAGTAATACTTTCCAGCAATTATCACTAAACCAGCGATCGCCGCCAAACCTAAGGCAACTCCTGGGCCCACAAGGAACGCCAGCCCAAGGGAAGTTATCTTAAAAGAGATATCATCAGGCATATCTTGACCTTTAATCCTACAATAAAAAAGATTAACAACGTCATGGCTCTGAGTCAAAAATGTGCTGGGAGAAACCTATTCCGAGATCAGATTATAATTGATTGTAAAGGAGGAAATTACGGAGGAAATGTTTGGCTTAAACGACAAAGTTATAGATGCGACATTCAGTGTTTTATCAGAACAGTTTCCGGCGATTGACGGAATGCAAAACGCTTCAGCATACCCGCGTGCAATGGTTAAGTAAGGACTTAAACCCCACAGCAAAAGTTCATTTAAACATTACTGGTTATGATAATCATTGGGTTACAGTTTATAATGTTACGAGCAATACTTGATTGAGTATAGCAAGTGTAGAAAATGGTATCACCCAACATGTTTTGAGCGCGCCATACCGGATGAAACTAATAACTTCATTTATAAATCCACGGCCCCTACGTTCCAACAATACTTCATTAAATTTTATACTTTTTTGCTGATAACTCCGCGGCCCCAACTAAACCTAAACCATTGAAGAACTTGTTGAAATACCTTTCAAACCATATGTAACTAGTTCAATATTACGAGGGAATGCATGTCTACCGACCGAATATTAATCATAACTATTATTACAAATTACGCTATTTCGTTCACAACTCTTTTCACAACTCTGTGGCCCCAACTACACCTATATCATTGGAAGGCCTGTTAAAATACCTTCCACTATCCCACCCAAACCAACACCTACAGCTCAACAAACGCGAAATCACTATCTCCCCACAAACCTCCACCTACAGCTCAACAAACGCGAAACCACTATCTCCACCCAAACCTCCACCTACAGCTCAACAAACGCGAAATCACCATCTCCACCCAAACCTGTATGGTTGGTCATCGGTGTCATGACTTGTCATATTGTACGTTTCTACACGTACTTTATTAACCTTTGTACACGTTATTTAAAGCCTGGCCGACAGCGTCATAAGCGTAGGCCTAAAATATGACGAGTTTTGACACCGATGGCCTACCATAAACCTCCACCAATAGCTCAACACAACAAGCAACAGAAGGTAGAAACAAAATGGCAAAAAATAACGAACTCTGTCTGAAAAGTTCTATGGGTATTTTTTGTGACGGTTATGATCGGTATATTCGTATATTCGGTCGGTAGACATACATTCCCTTGATTTTTTTAACGAGTTAGGTATGGTTTGAAGGGCATTTCACACGCTTTCCAGCAGTGGGGGTCGTGGATTCATCGATGAAGTTATGACCAATTTTTGTCAATGTATATTATATCTGTTTCAAAAATCGTCGATAATTATTTTAAAACTACGCGTCTTTCTATGCAATTTGTGCGAAATCATCGAAAATCATCGCTGGCTCTTGCCGACAAAATCATGGCCGACAACCCGGTATGGGACGGGTAGAAAACTTTCGTCATTACTTGCAAGTATGACGTCATAACAGTACGTCACAACATGTGATTTAACAGCTTTGAGAAAACCTTGCTCTTCGTATTGCAGTTTTTTTGCCGCTGTTTATTTCGTTAATTTTACTTCCTCTGTTTTAATTTTTTTTGCCGTTACCTCACAGGTTTTACTCCCTTTTAACCCTTCTACCGGAATAATTGTGAACTATTACATTTGTTTAGCTTTACTCCAGGTTAATACTCGCTCACCGCGTACAAACTGACACCTAGCGGATACGAGTGTGGACGTCAGAACACGAACAAGGGTATAACGATTCATTTGTCGTTTGGTGAACTACTCGCTGGTAGTTAGAGGGTCGTTACCTATTTGTTAAGGTCAGTTTACATTTTACACATCAGTTCAGTTCAGCACAAATGTTCTCCAGACACAATCCTGAGTACACTTGTCCATCAGTCTTGCAATGAGATAGAAATTAAACGGTATGTCCCAACCACGTTAAAAATTAACAGCAGATGAGAGCACATATTACACCAGTACCATGCAGTATGGTGCAATACCCGCAAATTCTTTTGTTTGAGCTTCTTGACCAACGGGATTGTGTTCTAGATAAGGGTTTCAGGCGGATTTAACCCTTCTCTTTTTATAACTTTTGAGGTGTTTAGACGCGAAACTAAGGAAGAAATAGACTGGTGCCCTAACTCACTACTGGTGCCCTAAATTGCTAAACTTGTCTATATTTCAAAACAGGGTTGCACTTTCACTAATTTACATTTTCCAGATCTTGTGTGCTATAAGATCAAATTTACTAGTTTTGTTCAGTTCGCATTTACGTATTCTGCACCGAAAAGTTTAAACTAGTCAGTGATTATCGCAACAAATATCCGACAACTTTATTCGACAAATCATTTTTTAACATTTAGATTTTCATGGATATGAGAGGGCAAACTTTGAGTCACAAACATGTTTTGTGAGGAGTTTAATAATTCTTTCAATGCAAACCCGAAAAAATCTAGGCAGACTCATATATGAACAACTATGTCACAAAGCCAATCAGGTAACTTTCGTCATTTAAAGTTTTGAACTTTAACTTGCTTCGACGCCAATTAAAATATCCTGATTGCTCTACTCCGCACCCAGGGGAAACACCAATTGGTGCTCCCTGTGGACTCGATCGAGTCTTTCAACTAACGCTTGTGTGCGAACCTGTTCGTTTGAAACTTTCGATATCCGTGTGGACAAAAAGAATTCAACTTTATTCGTACGTGATATCAAGTGAGTTTTGTGTTTCAGACAACGGCGCTTGTTGTAGGAAGAGCACGAACTTCCAATTGAAAACGACCAAATATCAAAGTACAAGTTTTGTTATCCTTTGTTCAACCCTGTTAGTAATAAAAATAACGAACTGTTGAAAACAGATGGAATAATATTTATTAAGTGGGAATACAAAAGGTGTCACCGAGAAACCAGTCTATTCTTTTGTGACCGTCGGGTCTTATTGTCGCGCATAACTACCATGATTCTGTGTTGTATGGTTTGTAGTGCTGGAGTTACTTATTTCGTTTTCGATAAGTTAAACCACAGACTGTTTTTGAAGACAGAACGTTTTTTGAAACATATATTATTGCAGGAGCTCATATACTGATTAAGCTGAAGAATGGAGCTGGAAGAAAACGTAAGCTTAAAAAAAAACCTTTTATCGTTGAAAGTTTTTACGTGACTTCCTTTAACACTTAGAATAATGGAGTTCTTGGTGTTTTTTTCAGTTTGTTGAGATCTCACCTCGTGACATCTTATGCGACCCAACGAAATATGAGGCAGGATCTGGTGTATTACGTGATGTTGTGGTCGGTTTTCACAAAACAACAAACCAATGTGTTGTTATTAAAGTGATCAACGTTACTGAGGATCGTCAGGACAAAACTTTCATGAAAAGAATGTGAGCAAAATATTTTGAATTATATTGTAGTTGATTTTCGTGATGTAAGAATTGCATTCTGTTTACTGTAGACTGAAAGAAGAATTGGGTAATTTGCAAACGATAAACCATCCAAACGTAGTGCGCATATTAGGATTTGTCGAATGGGAATTCGCATTTGGAATTGTGATGGAGTTTTGCCATGGTGGAAATTTACAACAACTTATTTTGGATCATTCGATTCCACTTGGATTTTCGCTTCGTCTCTGGCTTCTAACAATGATTGCGAGAGCTTTGTCAGATTTTCACAGTTTACCTGGTGGCAAATGTTTGGTTCACAATGACGTCACACTCGAAAATGTGCTGCTCACTCACAATTTGGTTTGTAAACTGCCATATTTATGTGGTTCTAATGCTGTGATTATTGATTCAGCGAGAAGTGGGTTTGACCGCAAACTTGCTTATATTGCACCGGAAAAACTACAACGTCTTAATATGAAACCAACAACGGAATTAGACGTGTACGCCTTTGGTATAATGACGTATACCGTCGTATTCCGTGCACTTCCTTTTTCAGAAAACACGTCACCAAGCGGTATAATTGCAGGGCTAAGACCAGACTGTAGTTTGATAGAAGAACTTAAACAAACACTCAGTGACAATGAAAAAGTAATATTGGATTTGTTGGTGAAAATTATGAAGCAATGTTGGGATCCAAATCCCGCTGCAAGACCAAAGATGGCAGAAATTACGATGAGGTTGAAAAATCTCCTCGAGCAAAACTCAGAAGCAATCGTACATCAACTGGAAGAAGCAAAACGAGCGAAGCGAATTACAAGTCCTCTGCAATTTTCTGCAAGGGTCAGAAGATTTAAAGGTACCGTAAAACTTACAACATGTATTTTTACATTAGTTTTCAACATCGAAAGTTGCACAATAGAGTGACAGATAATTCGAGCCTGTCTCATCTTTCATGTTAAACAAAACACATTAATATATTTTTATGATCGCACTGAACCTGATCTTTTACTCACTCTTTGTGAGTAATTTTGAATATAGTAAGGACATAATACAAGGATCCGTCGGTCACCACCAAGCAAAAATGCACTAATCTCATCACGTTACGAATTGCAGAAACTAAAAGGGGACATGACGTCACAAACGATTCGTCGTCTTTCGTCGCCTGCAAAAAAAACAAAACCCAAGTGGAATTGCCGGTTTTGCACGAAGGTAACCGACGTGGACTTATTTTTTCATTATGTTTTAATGTTAATGCTATTTGTTGCAGACACAACTGTTGGTGATCAAAATCTGATATCACGGTACCGCAAACTAATGAAACACGAGCGTTTCAAAGAAGCTGACCACGTAAAACTCGAATATTTACGCTCACTTCAAGGTTCATCAATTCCAACTGACGTTTCTTTGAAGAAAAAAGCTGACGAATATTTCAAAGAACAGAAATACTGGGAAGCTATGATGTTTATAGAATTGGCGTCGGACATTTATGCGAGGGGATTTCCCCGTAAGGAATCTGTGACCGGTATAACTGCATGTGTTGCAGCACTGAACAAAGTTGCCCGGAAACTGATTGTGGAGTCGCCAATTGTTGGTTTGGAAAAGCAAAGAAGAATTAGAGTGGTCGAAAACCACGTGATACCTTTCATGGAAAAATTGAAGGAGAAAATATTCTGCTTAAACTGTGAGGATCAGAAAGAAGCATGTGAGACTGTGGTAGTTTCTATTGACAAATGCCAGGGTTATATTTTGGGGCAGAATGGTCGTCGTTCTGAAATGTATAACGATGAATGCCCGACGATTAGTGTAGGCAAATAATTAATTGGATCACACAGAACCGGAATTGGCGTGCAAAAAATTGTTTGAAAAGTGGTTCGTTTTTTGTATTCTTGTATTTTTAGTTTAGTAATTGCTTGTAGTTTTTATTCAATTGCTGATTTCAAACTCACTATGCACACAGAAATAAAAATTATCCACATGCTTTGTTTGCACATCAAGTGCCTCATGCTATAGCATTGGTTCTTAACCTTTTTCTTTCAAACCCAATTTAATGCGGTTACAGTTTGGCGACGTGGTGCTTGGTTATCATGTGCTATAAAAAAAGAGGCACTAGACGGCACAAGAACGCAGTAATGTTTCATGCAACGGTTTGATTAGCATTGGCAGGGTCAAATCTCGTTCCGGCTTGTCAGGAAAAAGTGACTGATCCAATTAAACTGCAATACCTGGGTTACGAAGCCTGTAAACCTAATGGAGGCTACAAGAGGCCGGGCACGCGGATTCCATGCGAAACATCACTAACGTTTACCAATGTTTGAGGTCATTCAAGACGCAGCAAACCATTTTTGATCATCTCAACTGAAAATGAAAATAACTCATCAAGCAAATAAGTTTAATTTTTCTTGAAATCGATTATTGTTTATCATCGTGCAATGCGCAAAAATTGGTACTGGTACACACTCTTTTTCCAAATATTTGTTACTACGAGCCTAAGCTACAGAATGCATTTGAAACTACACAAATCCTAAAGCGATTGGCAAAAGATAAATAACGCAGAAATGTAAAAATTAGTTATGCTCCAAAAACAGAAAAAATCCGGATTCGGCCGAATCCAAATAGTTAATGACGTCATAATTTTACACATTGATTGCAAAAAATCACAAGCATCGTTTATATATTTTTCTTTAGCAGCTCGTCCATTCTAAAATCGAAGGCCGCCTTTTATCCAACCGATACCAAAATTCATTTGACCCATTAGAGCCAATTGTTGTTGCCTTTGTTGTTCCTCCAACTTTCTTTGTTCTTCTGCTTTTCGTTTCTCAGCGTCGTAATACATTGCAACAATAAACACAGCTGTAATAGTCGTCACAATACAAATGCCTGGGTTTTAATTCCTAGGTTTCAATGCGTGGGTTGCAATGCCTTGGCTGCGAAGCCTGTAAACCTAATGGAGGCCACAAGAGGCCGGGTACGCGGATTCGATGCGAAACATCACTAGCGTTTACCAATGTTGTTGTGATGCATTGCAACAATAAACACAATTGCAATAATCGTCGCAAAGCAAATAAAGACAAACCCGTTTGAAGAGTAGAAAAGTTGAAGGCCATCTACAGTTAACCAGATCTCAACGTTACCCGACATAATGTTTTCCTTAAAATACAAAAAGAATATTGTTAACGTCAGTTTCATAAAGACACAGGAATATTGTGGTGTGAGGCGTTCGTTTTTAAGTCGTTAGATTTAGAATGTATGTAGGAACGTCAATAACACTTTGCGGTAAAACATCCTTAGTTTTTAAGCTTCTCTGAATAAAAACGCCCAGTTTGGCAAACGATTGATGCCAAAGAAAAATTGAAAAGTACCATAACATAATAACTACACTTTTAAGCGTATTTCTGGTCGTTGGTTCTTTTCACGCTAAACTAACAAAGAAGATTCCTTCTCAACATTTTCCTGTTATGTCTTCTCGTGCTTAAATTTACTCACTCTGAACTTGTAGGCCTAATCTAATTTTGGTCACAAGCTTTTCATGTAAAAACTAAGAAATTTTACAACTTTTTTTTTACAAATTAAAGCAATGCTACAAATCAAATTAGGACCAGTCTCAGTAATAAGAGCATGGGTAGAAACTCATTATCCGATGACAGCCACAACTGCTTGATACAAAACATGCACCCCTGTATCAACTTTGGAAAATGATTCCCTTGGCGAAGAATTAATGGCTGCGTTGATAGGTAAATATTTACCCTGTAGAGTCTTGTGTTTAAACTGTGCGTAGGCTATAAACTTGGCAAAAAACAGTAGAGCAGTATTTTATAGAATAATTTTTGCTGCAACTCTTTGAGTAAAGGCTCGTTGATCGACACTTCATCTATTACTTGATTCAGAATGGCGCGAATAAATAACTTCAAGGTAACGATAGGACCCTCACTATTACATCACATTTCGTACTGTGTAAACCAACTTGTGAACAGCTATTCATTACTGAAAAAATAATCTTGCTTTGCTGATCTGTTTTTCATCGTCTTCCTGCTGGTTCTCACGTTCACGTCGGCTGTGCTGTGAATGCAGACAAGTCTTTCGTCGAGTCAAGGTTTAAACGGCCTATTTACACTTGGACTTAAGGCAATATTACCTCACGTAACAATTCGTGTATTACGTGCACACTAAATCTACACAATGCGCATAGAAGAGCACGTACAATCAAACAATCAACCTCTTTTTGCAAATATTTATTTCTACGAACTTAAGATACAAACTGTACAAGTAACTATAAGTAACTAACAAGGCTAAAGCGGCTTAAATAGTGCCAGGCGATAAATGGCGGCAAAGTAAAAATACAACTTATAAATAAAAATTTGAAAAAAGATAATATTTCACAACAGTAAAAAAGTAAGAGACGTACGTGGTCGATTAAAATAACTTTTGTTTTAGTTTTGCACCAAAAGCGTTTTTTCAGTTCAAATGCGACATACGCCGCATATTTTCTGTACATGAGAACTTTATACTGAAATATTTAATTTTTGTGACCGGAAATTCTAAAATCGAAAGCCGCCCTTTATCGATCCTATACCAAAATTCAATTCTGCTTCTGCTTGTACGTTCCAATCATTTCTGCTTCTCTCCTCGCCCCTTGCTTTTAAAGCTAAGTGTGTCTTATTTTTTTCTTTTTCCATTTCCAGTTCCATTTTTCTTTTCTGGCAATCCTTGTGAGCCTCCAAAGCTAGTTTTCTTCCTTCATATTCCTTTTCCGTTTGTAAAACCAATCTTTTCTCATCTGCTTTATGCATTCTTATTTCTTCTTCCAGTCGCATTTTCTCCAGTTGTGCTTGTTTTTCTAATTTCTTTTCCTCCAATTTTCTTTGTTCTTGTGCTTTTTGCTTCTCAGTGGCGTGATACATTGCAACAATAAACACAGTTGCAACAATCGTTGCCATGCAAATGATGACTTGTTGGCTCACAAAGAAAGAAAACCCAAGAAAACCTAACGAGATACCCACGTTACCCGACATTTTTTGTTGCCTCAAAATACAAAAATAAATGGACGTCAGTTATTTTGAGACACAGGAATGTTGTGGTATTCACACACGAGATATATATTATCCTGCCTGAATTTGCGGTAGTTTATTCACCCAAATGTCGTAATTTAATTGTGCTAAAAAACTTTATGAGCAAAAATAATTAAGTATAACCTTTCCACCATTTTTTTACAACCAGAGACTGACACGGCAAGTTGAAGAAATTGAACCATTTTTTTAGCAATGCCACAAAAAATTAAAAATTAGGATCAGCCACATCAATAAGGGGATAAATAGGAACTTGTCCGATGTTAGACAAACTTGTTGTAAAAAACATATACCTAATACCTTTTATAGCCAATGCAGTAATAACGTGTTTTATGCTGCACCCCTTTAATACAATTTACACTTGGGTGAATGATTTACTTGGGGAAGAATTAAATGGCTGAGCAGGATGGTAAATATTTATCTAATAGAGTGTTTGGCATGGATATCGTCTTCTAGCTGATTTTGTAATGCGCTTTTGACCAGTCACCGTTATCACATCAAAGTCACATTTAATTCAACGTGTTTATGTTGTGTGTTCATATGCTGTATGTAGATAAATACGAATTCACTCTAGGCTACTTGTACAACAAAGAATCAACTCTGTGCCTTTAAGGATTATGCAGACAAGCATATTTATAAGCTTATATACTGCACGTATGCTATAATCTGCCAAAAACATTAGGGAAAGAAATTTGGTTCACCTTTTGCCTCGCCTTTATAGCCGTAAGGGTCGTTTATTGACTCTTTACCTAATGCTTGATTCAGAATGGCGTGTATAAGTGACTTCAATGCAACGATGAAACTCCTCGCATTCCTCACTATTACATTGCATTTCGCTGCAGGAATCCAATTTTACTTTTTCAAAAAAGTATTGCTTCCTTGTTTTCACTGTCTTCCTGTGCTATGTTGCGCAACGCAGGCCAGGCTCATCAAGTTTAAACGGCCTGTTTAAATACATGGAAGTAAGTCAATATTACCTCACGTAGCAACTCATGTATAAACGTGTGTAATCACTGGGTTGCTGGAAACTAAATCATGAAATATAGAAGTCTCGAAACGTTACTTGAAAAACAAACTGCTAGTTGAGAATTATTTTGTTTTTTTAACTTGGACTGAAACGTTTGTGTTTTATTGAAATATAATCTTTCGTTTTTGATATTTTTTCGTCATCGCAAAGACTTGGATAATTTCTTCGGAATATATTGCTAACATTTACTAAACACCGTTGCAATTATTTTATTCTGCTTGCACGTTTGTTTATAACCTGGCAAAACGATTGTGGTAAAGGTGAAACCAGAGTCACATAAATGTTCAGTGGGTTTTGGGTGAAACGTACTGTGTAAACAAAGTATGTATAAAATTGTCATACTTTGAAATAAGCATCTCATTGCACTTTATTTAAAAGGCGCTGAACATAAAAAAAAACATTTTTAGTTAGGGGCAGCACCATAAAACGCATGACGTCACAAGCATCGATATTTTTGGAAAAAATACTTACGTAGACAAGTCAGGTAAGACTCGCCTTTTTCTCGTCTCTCTCTCTCAGACTTAGTAGAGAAGTCGGGTATCAGACAAGTCAGGTAAGACTCGCCTTTTTCTTGTCTCTCTCTTTCTCTCTTAGACTTACGTAGACAAGTCGGGTATGGTTTGGTGGGAACGTATTAGTCGCAGGACACCAAAACGTTTCTTGTTGCAAAAATAAACCTTTGTCTATGACGTGCAAACTACTAAACATTTGTTTGTGTTGGTTTACTTTCAAGAAAATGAGTTAAACACATGTAAGTTTCCGCCAAACATGTTAGAGAGAGAAAGACGAGAAAAAAGCAAGTCTTACCTGACTTGTCTACGTGAGAGAAAGAGAGAGACGAGAAAAAGGCGAGTCTTACCTGACTTGTCTACGTAAGTATTTTTTCCGATATTTTTGAGTTCAAGTTTCAAGAGCCCTTCTTGAAAAACTGCCTGGACAATGAAGGTTGATCACAACGGATGGATTTCGAAAACGTCTGCAAAGCGTAGCAGCAGCTTAAATTGTGCCAAGGTGAACTACTACTGTAACTTGTTAAAGACTATTTGTAAGTTTATAATGAGGTATTTTTGTTTCATATTTTTTATTTATTTTAAATATGTTGCGATGTAGCAATTCTCGGTAAAACATGGAACAAATAAACCCCAAGTTTAATATGCATACCCACTTTACATATTATTATGTTAGGCTGAGCAGCAACATCTCTGTAATTATTGCCTAACCAATATTATGTATTACCTTTTGCAGAAAAAAAGGACTCCAACAATTTCGAAGGTGCGTTATGGGGCTCTGAAGCATTTACAATTACCTGAGGAAACTGGATTGAAGCAAACCAAATTGTTTCAGTTTACAAAGATTGTTCACAGCAGGAAAAAATGTAACGTCCAAAAAACATCTAAAAAAACTAATTGCAATGCTTCTGATCTTGTACAAAGTGATGCGGAATGTACAAATGCTGCAACAGGCTCTGTCGTACGAACTGGTAATGATAAGGAAAACTTACAAAATTGCACAGCAAAAGTGCTCCATGTTCAGAAGCACAGCAAACTTGTTAAATGCCCAGAGTCAGGTTCAGATACATCAGAGCAATGTGATAAAGACATTTCTGTTGCTACTTGTGCTAATATAAGGTATGACACAGGGACAATCTCACTTCTAAGTGAGAATAAACTTCATGAAGAAAACAAAAATAAAAACAGTGACAATTACGATTTGACAATGAAATATGTTGTTGACTCACAGGGTGACCAAGTTTTTGATTGTTTTGAGTCAAAACCTGAATGCACAGAACAAGAAGTGGAATCTCAGTTGGATAGTGAGATGTATTTTAATTTCAAAAATGGAATTGTTGTGCAAAGTACTCTGAACATTGAGTAGCAAATGATGCTTTGTGTGACTTATATTTTTATTGTTCTTGTACATTTTGCAGTCCTATTTTACGTTCTTTATTGGTGTACCTTTTTCTTGAATATCCCCAAAAACGAAGCAGTGTCAACAACACAGTTTATTGTAATGGGTGCAAATTGCCAACATTTACATGGTTATGCTTGGTGCATGTGTGAAAATAATATGCTTGGGTGACAACTGACAAATACCTGTTATTGGATGATATTTTTTATGTACTATGCAATCTTTCTTTTGTATTTGTTTTACAGTAGTTAATTAAGGGTTGGTTGTGTTTCTGTGACAATCAAAACTTGCCACAAAATGACTGCATTTGAAAACTTGGGTGTGATGCCTGAGATTGGCAAAGTGGTGACTGAATTGGGTTGGAATTTACCAACCGATATTCAAGTTGAGTCCATTCCCCTAATTCTTGGCGGAGGTGATGTTTTGATGGCCGCTGAAACTGGCTCTGGAAAAACTGCAGCCTTCAGTATTCCAGTCATTCAGATTGTGCATGAATCGTATACTAGTAAAGGCACAACTTCAAAACTCAAGGTAATAACTAATCATCTTTTATAAACAACATGCAGTAAATTTTGCAAAAAAGTGTTTGTACATAAAATATGTCCAGTTTCTTAACTTAATCAAATTCTACATATAGTTTCAACGGAGGGTTGCCAACCTTTATCTTAAATTTGTTATGTTTTCTTTTATATGCAGACTTGCTTTTTTAACAAATATAATAACACCCCATTTTTTTCAGGCATCTGGTCCAGTTTTTCAGAAGTGGCAGATGAACCCATTTGACCGAGGTTCATCTTTTGCCATTGCTCCAAATGGCTTGCTGTGTCAATGTCGCGAGTTTAAAGACTGGCATGGTTGTCGTTCAACAAAAGGAATTACTTCTGGCAAATATTACTATGAGGTACATTTAATAATGTAGCCATTTTTCCTGAATAGTGAGGTCATTTTTGACACATTATGAACTGAGTTTAAGCACATTTTGTTTATTTTCTTTGTAAATTTGACTGTGACCAAACATATTTTGCCAACATCCATAATGTCACTAAAACTTTTATGAATATATATATATATAAAAATAAAATGTCACCAATTTTTATGTTTATGAGTTTTATATAACACCTTATTGGTTATTAGTCTACATTTTGCAGGTTATGGTTTCGTGTGTTGATTATATGATCTTTTAACCTGTGTATGAGTATAAGTATAACTCTGTTGCATCCAGGCCACATGTAAAGATGAGGGGTTAAACCGTGTTGGTTGGTCAACCGCACATGCTGATTTAAACCTTGGCATTGATAAACTTGGTTATGGGTTTGGTGGAACAGGAAAGAAGTCCAATGATAGACAGTTTGATACTTACGGAGAACCTTTCACCATGCATGACACTGTTGGTTGCTACCTGGATATGGATCAAGGTCAGTAGAGTTTAATTATTACTACTGGTTACTAGCTATTTTGTGTGTCTGTTTTTTGAACAAGGTAATTTACAAAGCAGTATGTTATAATTAATTTGTTGGATCAATTACTATTCAAAAAGTAGATTTTTCTGGTCAATTTGTACTGTCAAATTTTACAAAAACAAAAATTTATTTCTTTGTCTGTTTTTTTTTTATATGTGTCAGAATTGAGCTGTTAATTATGAATTTTTTTCCTGCATGATTTCATTTTTTCAAACCAGCTTTTTTTCTTGCAGGTTTGATTAAGTATTCCAAGAATGGACAAGATCTCGGTCATGCGTTTGACATACCGGGACACACAAGAAAACAGGCCATGTTTGCTGCTTGCGTGCTCAAAAATGCCGAAATTCAGTTTAATTTTGGTGATGAAGCATTTAAGCATCCTCCTGGTGATGGATATGTTGCGCTTGCAAAAGCATCTGAGAGTGACTCGATCAATAGTTCGTCTACAGGAAGTGCAACAGTTGCAGTGAGTATTGTTTCTATCCGTGTCCGAAGAACTTTTCTGAAACTTTCCTTTTTTTGTGTACGTTATTTCGGAAATTGAGAGCATTTATGTACATTGTGAACTGGTGTTCATGATTTTTTGTTTATGTTGACATTATCTAATTTTCCAGGTTTTACTTTTATTTATCTAAATGTACTTTCATGATGTTAAAAAGATGGTAAGGTGTTCAACCACTACAAATAATAAAATAAAAACATTTGCATTGGATACTTGCTCAAAAAAACCTTCCCAATGTTTGCACAGAAACAAAGCAGCAGAAAGAACAACAATGCTCCTTATGCAATCATAATCGAACCGTCTCGTGAACTGGCTGAACAAACCGCCAATATTATAAAAACCCTCAAGAAAAATATTTCAAAACCTGGACTCAACGAGGTTCTCGTTGTGGGGGGAGTCCCCGCGTCTGACCAGCTAAGGCAAATCGACCAGGGAGTCGATATTTTAATTGGAACGCCCGGAAGAATCGACGACTTTATTTCCACGAGAAAGGTGACGAGGCAATCCTTGTTGTAAATCTAATTTGTTGTTGGTTGGATTTGTGGTTGACAAAAAAAGCCTTAAAGTTGTAATCTGCACAGGTTGATTTGGACCAAGTGAAGTTTCTGGTACTGGACGAATGTGACGGTCTTCTCACTGCTGGAAGTGGCGATTTCATCAAAAGAATGCATTCCAAATGCCCTCAGGTAAACCAATGGAAGCCTGCTGTCATGTGTAACCACACCACTTAGTAATGCAGGATTGGCGCTTAATGTAATATCAAAGATCGCTCGAGACAAAATACAACACCGATGTTGTTTTATGTGCTTGGTTTAGGTCAACTAGTGTTGATTGCAATAAATTATGTAACGATTATCTTTCTTAAGGCTCGTAGGACCTACTTAAAACCAGTAGAGTATATATGTCCTTATTAAAAACGTAAAAACCAATCAAGAGTCAGTGTTCAAACAACGAGTCCTTCGCGTTGCAGCCACGCATGCATAGTCTCAGGTCAGGTCACCACACCCAGAAGCAGTCATAGATAACATATCAGCGGACGCTAGAGGCGGTAAGGAGATGACGGTAAAAATATGTAATAAATATTTCACGTTTTAGGTTGGGAGTGACGGAAAGCGGTTGCAAGTGATCGTGTGTTCGGCAACTTTGCATAGTTTTGATGTAAAAAAACTCGCAGAGAAAATCATGCACTTTCCAACCTGGGTCGACCTGAAGGTAAGCGGGGGAAAAAACTGTTCATTTTCCTTTAAATCATGTAAAAAAAACGCTTTAATTGTCTGGATCACGATTTACAGAAGAAAAACACTTGGCATTGGTTTATTTCGCTGGGCCAGTCTTTTTGATGACTTACTCTAAAAGTAAAGTCACTGAATATTATTGACTTCACCACAAACGGTTGTCAGTTACTGTTTAAACCACCATTCTAATATAACACATTTCACATAATACATTACTGCGTCATACATTTACCTATCGAGGGTGAAGACTCCGTACCCGAGACCGTACATCACGTGGTTGTTCCGGTCAACCCCGTCCTCGACCCGAGTTGGATGGGGTTGAAGAAATATGTACAAACAGACGGAGTTCACCAACAAGATTATTTGAAAAAAGATTCGCCCGAAAAGTGGTCTGAGGCTGTGAAAATACTCAAAGGTATTCTTTAAACTCAGTATTGTACCCAAAGGATCGACGTTGACCAAAAGTTACCACACAATGGAATTTAGTGTGCCCGCTAGTGTAAAAGCTATTACAATGTCACAGAAAACAGATGCACTGATGAGACCTTACAGGTCGTAACAGTGTGTACAACCCTGTCTGCAGTTTGATTTTTGCGTAAATTATCCGACTCTCAGAAAAACAATTTTGCCTATGGTTTTGTGTAGATAACTGTCATAAAAACATGTTTATTGATGTCTGGAGTTTGGCGTTTAATTGCAATGGGTTAATGTAACGAAATAGTTTTTAGAGGAAAGTTAATAAGTACGTAACCATAGTTGACGAATGTGGAATGCTTCTCGTAAATCAAATTTTTCTTTTCAGGTGAATATTGCGTCAAAGCGATACGTGAACACAAGATGGATCAGTCGATCATATTCTGCCGAACCAAACTCGACTGCGACAACATGGAACGTTACTTCATGCAGTTGGGCGGCGGACCAAAATCTTCCACTCATCCGCTTTCGTGCGTCTGTCTCCATAGCGACCGGAAACCCCCCGAACGGAGAAGTAATTTGGAGCGGTTTAAGAAAAATGAGGTGATTGGTTGAATTTTATTTTAGCGAAATATATTTGTCTCATACGAAAGCCCACGGGTTTTAACCTCAGAAATACATGTTTCCAAAACTGTGGTGATTGGTTGAATCTGAAATACTCAGGATTTATGTTGATTTACTGTTTGTGCAGGTGCTTCATACAGCATACTGAGCATAAATCCTGCTGTATGCGTCAAGCCCAGTTGCTTAAGACTTCACTAAAACTGACCATTACCAAAAATCTGTTGTCTCTTACTAAATAATTTCCAACTCATCCTTTTCGTCGGTATATCATTTTACGCGTAACTGTGACGTAACAGGTACGTCATCTCATCTGTACCGATGTAGCGGCGCGCGGGATCGACGTCAGAGGAGTTCCTTTCGTCATCAATGTGACGTTACCGGATGACAAACAGAATTACGTTCATCGGATCGGTCGAGTTGGTCGGGCCGAAAGGATGGGACTCGCCATCTCGCTCGTTGCTACGAAACACAATGAAAAGGTTGGTGCTGCTCGTGTATTGTGGCTAAATGCCTGTTTGGTTTAAATGTGCAAATATACAAGCTATATAGGTTCCCGTGTTTATCCGACCGTTGCTGTCATTTAAGGTTTGGTATCACAGCAATTGCAACACTAGAGGTCGCGGTTGTTACAACACAGAACTTACCGATCGAGGTGGATGTTGCATATGGTGAGTGAAAGAGAAGTTTTGGTGTTTTAAAATACCTTCATTTCGACGTGGCCATAGACGGGTTATTAACGACAAGTTCTGTTGAGGTTCATACCCCCAACCTTGAGGTATTGTCTTTATATTAGGTACAACGAAGGGAGGTTGCTAGGTGATATCGAAGATCATTTGAAAATTACAATCGAACAAACTTCGAATAAGATGGAAATTCCCGTGAATGAGTTTGATGGAAAGGTAGGAATGTGTGTAACTTACATAGTAAAGTTTTACTGCAAGAACGACCATCATTGGCTTCGTTTGACCTCAACAAGCAATCAAATCTTACACTAACTACATATCCTTTATCGCGAAACAAGCACATTGTTTTATTGTCTGTTTTGTAAAATTTTGTGCGTTGCCTCGCAGGTCGTTTACGGGAGCAAAAAATCGTCGGTAGGTGGCGGCACATACAAAGGTCACGTCGCAGATTTGGCGCCGACAGTGGCGGAATTGCAGGAACTGGAAAGATCAGCCCAGACCTCGTTTCTCAACATGAAGAAGTTTTCGTTTTTGACAGCGAAATCATAAAACAATATTTTGATTTCTACTATTGTGACAGTAGAAGTTTATAAACGGTAGATATTGCTGAGCGAAGTAAAAATAACAGTAGTTGTGCAATAGCTCTCAACGCACTGTCACTATATGGTGTCAAAACCCATCTTTTTGCTGTTTTGTAACACGGAAATATTTTTAACATAACAAGATGATGTAGAATGTGTTGTGTTGACGTTCTTAATTTGTCATAACTCCGTTCCTGTTCGTAGCAAACATTATTTTGTTGTCCTTAAAGTTCATTAAGTCCGTGGTGCTCACCGTAAATTCGTAAATTACATTTGGTTGTGGAGATGATGTCTGCGCATAAACGAGTTGCAGCTTTATTAATTTCAGTCATTGCCCAAATGTTTCAATGTCGGAACAACAACAGAAGCAATCTCGTTAGATGCCGCAACAGAAGTTGATTTAAGTGCAATTTTTTTAAAACACAATTGTAGTTTAACAGACTGTTTATAAAAACAACAAAATATGCAGGATAATTTTCCGAGAAACTGAATCACAAAAGTACCTATTCATTATTCTTCCGCCTCAATACCTTTCTGTACAATTCCCTTAAAAAACCTTGCCCTATGATCGCTTAGCAACTCCACAGCTCTGTGTATATTTCCCACAGCACCAGATTGCCAGTAAACCGTTGCAAAGCCTCATTGCGTGCTGTCCTACTGCACCTGTACTCATTTTTTTCAATTGAGCGATAGTAGTTCCCATTCTTGAGTCACAAACCCAGCAATCACATTTCACACATTTATTTCATTTATTTTTCTACTTAAATATATACATTTTTAACTAACACTATCGGGTGATTTCCCTAAAACCAAACTAGTAAACGGATATGAAACATCATGGATGGTAACAATCGTACGTTCCCCAACACTCTGCTCCCTCAAAGTTGTATTTCCTCATGCACATACAGCCATGTTCACACATTTTACATACTGAGGGATTTTCATCGCATGTGCCTTTGCACAAACATTCGTCCACCTTCACTTTATGGTCTTTCACACATTCTGCATGTAAATAAAACACTTACGACAGAGTGTCAAACAACGTCAACGTACCAGTAAAACTGATGACTCGGCTACAAAGCCATGAAATTGCTACTTGTAAGACATACGTCAGCATGGCAATGACGCAGTTTTTTGCATGGAATGGCCAACATGGTTTTAATGGAAAAATACTTATCAATAAATGTTAAAAAAATGTAGAATCTTGAAACATTGACATTGCCACAATGCGGCCTTTAACAATTATATATTACCCTAATGATCAACAGGAAAAAAAAAATGAAATAACTTTTTTTACAAACCTAATGAGCAGTCGTGGGCAGACATGAGTTTTCCTTCGAGATAAAATTCAGCGTGGCAACCTCCACAAATGCTAACTTTGCATGAAGTTGAGTTTTCATATCTCCAACATTTGTTATCCATACACGGATTATATAGGCAGTGTCCAAGGGAGACACCTGATGGACACTTTTCTGCAGTAAAAACAATTGTTTTCCTATTAGAATATTTAAGGCTAAAAAGTATTTTATGTTAGAATCTAACGCTAGTTATCACTAATTAGTCCATAACGAACAAGTTATAAACAAACTGACCGCATTGATCAACACATTCCAACCCATTTGAATATTGACCTTCAGGACATCCACATTTTTTATCCGAACAAAGAACTCGATCAGGATTTTCGCAATTCCTCTGACATGGAACGCCATCCGGGTAATAGACTTCACTAAGCTTACATTCTACCATAAAAAAGGGAAGGACTCTTTGTTTCTCATGTTCTATGTTTCGTGTTGAAATGAGGAAATTTAGCTTTGAAACTTACCACATTGATCCTGATTATACACTACGAGATTGTCGACAAAAATGTGTGCGCAATAAGTTGCCCTTGTTTCAATCCTGCATTCAGCTTCCGGGTGTTGGATGCATTGTTTTGTCAATTTGCACTCTCGTATGCAAGCAAATTCAATTTCCTTACAAACATTCAAATCACCACCTGCAAACAACGTTATTAGGGTTAGGCCAAACCGAAATTCGGCCGAAAAGTAGATGTATGTCAATATATTTTAATTTAGACATAGGCAAAGCGACTTTACTATGCAAATCTTCCATATAGGGTCTAATGCAGTCATCTCCTTGGATTCGTTTTTCTCTGCACCCACAGAACAAAATTTCATTTTCTTGGCATTTAATGGGTATATTGGAGTATTTTGTACAGTGGCATCCAATGGCCCATGAGGTGGGGTTATTTGATTCCATCCAATTCTCTGTTCGGCCCTCTGCAGACAACAAGACAATTATAGTGCTGGATTTAAGCTTACGAATATTAAAGTACCGTCGTAAGTATCCCAATAACCTTGCCAATACTCCACAAATTCCTCATCTACCTTGTAACTATGCGCAACAACTATCACAAAGAACATGAACTTCCACATGGTACAGCTAAAAAGGTGTGAAAAAGTTCAAAATTGTATTATTTTGTTAACTGAAGGCAAATTTTGATGAAGCTGCAACAATAAAAATAACAATTTGGCAATTCGATCTGTACTGAAAAAATCAATGCAAGTCAACGGTTTGGTGCCGCCCTAAAAATAAATGAAATTTCAGTTTGAGCAACCACAACAAAACATCAATTGCGTAATCAGGCAACAGTGTATTAAGTTGCACTCATTCCAACAAAAACACCATGTTAATTTCCAATCAATAACATAATTGTATATTAAATCCAAAGCAATATTATACCTAACGGTGGTGAATAACGAACATAGTCGCCATTGCTTGTGAAAAACAGAACATAAGCAAAAAATGCCTCGAAAATGTAACTTCACTGGGCAAAAACAACCAAGCCATATTTTAAAATGAGTAACACGGCAAGATCTCTACGCAGATCTACGAGTCAGGGAAAAGAGCCAATGTTATATAACACTTTCAGTGTAACCAATCGCCGGAAAGACGCCAGTGAACAAGAAAGGATTTCGCTTTACAAGAACGCTGAAGCTGCTGAACTCAACTGTAACCAATAGCAACTGTACTTCGCGTCACACGAAACTGATAGGTTCCTGATTTGGACTGGAACCAATAGCAACTGTAACCAACACCTTCTACTGTACAATATCCCAAAGGTAGCTAGAGGACGAAAGGTGTGTACGTAGTTCACATCACAGATTGCTACCTTTTTCAGTTATCAGGAACCTCGTTGAAATCACAAAGCATATTTTGCACAACCTTTTGAAATTGTTCTAATCCGCGACTTTTAATTTAGCATCCGCACATATAACCCCCAGGTCGTCTGGTATCAAAAAAAAATTCTGTGTATATTTTACAAAATCTTCTTTATCACTTAGAAAATCCAAATATGATGAACAGAAAATTAACAAAAACATACCTCGAAAGTGTACAAGCATTCAAGGAAGAGCGATAAAGTTGTATAACACGTCCAGAGTAACCTGAAGCCTAAACGACGCTAGTGTACAAGAAAGGGTTACGTTAAGCCGTGGAATTCGACTGTAACCAATACCTTCTACTGTAATCAATATCACAAAGAACGCAAGAGGAAAAAAGTCTGCGCGTGTTTCACATCAAAGATTCTCAACAATTACTGGCCAAGACCCAGTTGACCCCGTTGACGCCAGCCCTAAAAAACTTTCGCAGCCCAAACCCAATTTTGAGCTGAGCGTTTGTGGTTTTCCGATAGAAATTAAACCGACAAAGGTGGAGAAACTTCCGATCGTCACGGAGCTATTCCAATCAGAATACGTCATCACCACGCTCTCTAATTATAACAAATGTTAGGGGAAGGATGTAGTAAGGCACACGTGAGTAGGTGAATTCTTTGTAATGGACATAAATTGAAAAATGGGTCGTACGGTTGGGAAAAGTTGGTTTCAAACTTTTGCGTTTTACGTAAAGTTTTATTTCAAAATTCTTTAAATGCAAGAACTCGAAGGAATGTAGAGGATTTGTAACAACATACTAATTTCTTGGAAGGTTGGTTGCATTCACCCCAGTGTACGTTGTAATTTCAACCACCATTCACACTCATAAATTGCGGCACATTGCGCTTGGCACGTGGCAGTGACATGCGAGTGCGATAAATAACTTCGTAGGAAAAGTGTTTGTTGCGAAACCAAAATAAATATCACCCCTGATCGTCTGGCATCACAAAAATATTCTGCATATTTTACAAAATCATCCTTATCACATAGAAAATCTAAAGCGATATTCGACCTCACAGTGGTGAACAACTGCCAACAAACATAAACGTTATCGGTTTATGATAAACAGGACGAAGTCAAAAATGTACCACGAAATTGTACAAGAACTGCAGTCAAGGAAGAGCGGCAAAGTTGTATAACACTTCCAGAGTGACCTGAAGCCCTGACGACGCCAGAACAAGACAGGTTTTCGCCCTAAACAAAAGCAACTGTAATCAATATCTCAAACGACACTAGAGGACAAAATGTGTGTACATAGTTCACACCAGGGATACCTTTTTATTTGTCAGGAACCCTTTCGAAATCACCAATCAGTTCTTATTCATACTCTTTTGAAATTGATGTGGGGCGCTAATTATGTTAAATATTTACTCGGTTTACAAAGTAAGTGGCAGTTGAACCCATTTAACCTCAGCTTTTTCGATTTCACGAGTGGGTTTTGCTGTGTGAAGACTGGCACGTCGTTCAACGGGGGCGTACCTTCTGGAAAATATTACTTTGAGGTAATTAATATAGGGTTTCGTAGACTGTGTCCGTGGCCCACTGATGTACCGCAGCCGACTCCAGGGTGCCGCGAAAAGAGATCAAATACGGACCGAAGGATACGGACGGAGTTAGGCTTTCCGGCAAAACTCGCACAGTATTCTGGTATCCGGCTCGACGACTGATTTTTTTTCATTGTAACTTCTTAAGTACCCGTTCGCACTTTACTCTGTCAATTTGGCTGTCATTCTCTGTCATTCACGCTGCCACTCAACTAGTCTCGGACACGTGCTAAAAGTTACTCGCTCAGTCACTAACGCGCTTGGTATAATTTAAATTTACACCACCTGATTTTGCAAACGTGTGTTTCAACTAATCAAAATAAGTTTGCTCGCGGAGTTTTAAATTCAGTAGTCTACAGCAAGAACACACAAGCAGACTTAGCTTCATTTATAGCAACCGCCCGGAATCATTTGGTACTGTTGAACCTGTCCGACGTGATCACTTTTGCTATATCAGATTGGAGTGGATTTCGTGGCGAATGGTAGACAAATGGTTCTTCGCTCCATTACCATGACGGACGCTAGCAAAGATGTGGACGTCATGACTGAACATCAATTATAACCCGGTACTAACTGAATAATATTTATAACCCGGTACTAACTGAACACTATTTATAACCCGGTACTAACTGAACACTATTTATAACCAGGTACTAACTGAACAATATTTATAACCCGGTACTAACTGAACACTATTTATAACCAGGTACTAACTGAACAATATTTATAACCCGGTACTAACTGAACACTATTTATAACCAGGTACTAACTGAACAATATTTATAACCAGGTACTAACTGAACACTATTTATAACCAGGTACTAACTGAACAATATTTATAACCAGGTACTAACTGAACACTATTTATAACCCGGTACTAACTGAACACTATTTATAACCCGGTACTAACTGAACAATATTTATAACCCGGTACTAACTGAACAATATTTATAACCCGGTACTAACTGAACACTATTTATAACCCGGTACTGTATTTGTAATGTAAAATTCTTAACACAATATTAATAAGTCACAACGTTTAAAGTCAAACTAATATAAAGCATGTTTTGCTTGTGATACTATATGGTAAGTATGCTATGCAAGTGAATGCCTATCCTTCTTATGCATGTGTGTATTATATTCTTTTTATTTCAAGAAGGGGGTTCTAGTTTGAAGTTAATCATCTAATCAAGATGTTGATTATTTTATTTTTGGCATGCGTGTTTAACGTTACTTAATGGTGAATTGTGGACCCTAGCCTAAACATTTTGTCCGCTTAGAAAGTCCTCCATATGCACAACAGCAGAGGCGCGGCGCAGTTAAGGGACCTGGCGTCTTTCGTGTAGCAAGGTCACACAGATACAATTTCCAGTCCTTATGTCGGAATACCTCAGACCTTCCCTGGTCTTGACGGCATGACTTCTATGCCAATGGCATTTAGTCAAGCACGACTGACGCCCCTTTAGGAGAAATCCTTGCACTATTTTAGCTAGGGTTGTTATGGCTGGTTGAAACTGCTGATTAACCTAACTCACGTATGATTTTAAGTTTTGGCTCATTTTTTTGTGACATGAATTTACCTTAAACTGAATTACCACTTTAACGTTTTATGGTCTTTGTTGCTGTCTAATCCGAAAACATATTTTTTACTACTATTCGTGCCACAAACTTAGTCCTCGTCTACTTTTGACATTTTCTTGTAGCGTAAATTTTTACGAGGGGACCCCTAACTCTTGTAATCCATTATTTTAAGGAAGATCACCTCCAGTTTTGAAGTATTAAGTGTGACGTGTCTTAAAACTTGACATTATTCCAAAAAGGGAGGTTGCTAGGTGATATTGAAGATCATTTAAAAATTACATTTGAACAAACTTCGCATAAGATGGAAATTCCCGTCAATGAGTTTGATGGAAAGGTAGGAATGTGTGTAACTTACACAGTAAAGTTTTACTGCAAGAACGACCATCATTGGCTTCGTTTGACCTCAACAAGCAATCAAATCTTACACTAACTACATATCCTTTATAGCGAAACAAGCACATTGTTTTATTGTCTGTTTTGTAAAATTTTGTGCGTTGCCTCGCAGGTCGTTTACGGAAGCAAAAGGTCGTCGGTAGGTGGCGGCACATACAAAGTTCACGTCGCAGATTTGGCGCCGACAGTGGCGGAATTGCAGAAACTGGAAAGATCAGCCCAGACCTCGTTTCTCAACATGAAAAAGTTTTCGTTTTTGACGGCGAAATCATAAAACAATATTTTGATTTCTGCTATCGTGACAGTGGGAGTTTATAAACGGTAGATATTGCTGAGCAAAGTAAAAATAACAGTAGTTGTGCAATAGCTCTCAACGCACTGTCACTATTTGGTGTCAAAACCCATCTTTTTGCTGTTTTGTAACACGGAAATATTTTTAACATAACAAGATGGTGTAGAATGTGTTGTGTTGACGTTCTTAATTTGTCATAACTTCGTTCCTGTTCGTAGCAAACATTCTTTTGTTATTCTTAAAGTTCATTAAGTCCGTGGTGCTCACCGTAAATTCGTAAATTACATTTGGTTGTGGAGATGATGTCTGCGCATAAACGAATTGCAACTTTATTAATTTCAGTCGTTGCCCAATTGTTTCAATGTCGGAACAACAACAGAAGCAATCTCGTCAGATGCCGTTGTAAAGCCTCAGTGCGTGCTGTTCTAATGCAACTGTACTATTTTTTCAATATAGTAGTCTCCA
Source organism: Ascidia mentula (assembly GCF_947561715.1). NCBI lineage: Eukaryota > Metazoa > Chordata > Ascidiacea > Phlebobranchia > Ascidiidae > Ascidia > Ascidia mentula. The sequence goes on from NC_138567.1 coordinate 3,129,868, forward strand.
ATTCTTGAGTCACTAACCCAGCAACCATATTTCACACATGCAATTTATTTGTTTTTGAACTTAAACATTTATAACTGTAACATTGTCGGCTGATTTCCCGAAAAGCAAAGAAGTAGATTGAGCTGTTTGAAGCTCATCCCAATAGGAGGGAGCAATCGTACGTTCCCCAACAATCTGCTCCCTCAAAGCTGTATTTCTTCCTGCACCGACAGCCATATTCACACATTTTACATACTGAGGTAGATTCAAAGCATGTACGTTGGCAGAAACATTCGTCCACCTTCACTTTATGGTCTTTCACACATTCTGCATGTAAATAAATCACTTACGACAGAGTGTCGAACAACGTCAATATTGCATTAAAACTGATGACTCAGCCATAAAGCTATAAAATTGCTACTTGTAAGACATATACGTCAGCATGGCAATGTCGCAGTTTTTTGCATGGAATGGCCAACATGGTTTTGATGGAAATATACTTTTCAATAAATGTCAAAACAATGTAGAATCTTGAAACATTGACATTGCCACAATGCGGCTTTTAACAATTGTACATTACCCTATAATAAACAGGAAAAACAATATTTACAATGAAATGATTTTTTTACAAACCATATGAGCAGTCGTGAGCAGACAGGAATTTTCCTTCGAGATAAAATTCAGCGTGACAACCTCCACAAATGCTAACTTTGCATAAAGCTGAGTTCTCATATCTCTCACATCTGTTATCTATACACGGATTTGTAAGGCAGTGTGCAAGGGAGACACCTGATGGACACTTTTCTGCAGTAAAAACAATTCTTTTCCTATTAGAATATTAAAGGCTAAAAAGTATTTTATGTCAGAATATAACGCTAGTCATCACTAAGTAGTCCTTAACGAACAAGTTATAAACAAACTGACCGCATTGATCAACACATGCCAACCCATTTGAATATTGACCTTCACTACATCCACATCCTGGTTTAGCCGGACAATTAACTCGATCAGGATTTTCGCAAGTCCTCTGACATGGAACGCCATCCGGGTGATAGACTTCACCGGGATTACATTCTACCATAAAAAAGATGAAGGACTATTTCTTTCTCATGTTTTGTGTTGAAATGAGAAAATTTAGCTTTGTAACTTACTACATTCATACTCAAGATATATCATGTTTTTGTCGACAAAAATGTGTCCGCAATCAAATTCCCATGTTTCAATCCTGCATTCTGCTTCCGGGTGTGAGTTACATTGTTCTGTCAATTTGCAGTCTCGTATGCAAGCAAATTGAACCTCCCCACAAGCGCTCAATTCACCACCTGCAAACAACATTATTAGGGTTAAGCCAAACCGAAATTCGGCCGAATAGTAGATGTATGTCAATATATTTTATATTAAACATAGGCAAAGCGACTTAAGTAAATTTACTATAAAAATCTCCAATAAAGTGTATAATGCAGTCATCTCCTTGGATTCGTTTTGCTGTGCAACCACAGAACAAAATTTCATTTTCTTGGCATTTAATGGGTATATTGGAGTATTTTGTACAGTAGCATTCTTTGGTCCATAAGGGGGGGTCATTTGATGCCATCCAAATCTCTGTTCGGTTCTCTGCAGACAACAAGACAATTATAGTGCTGGATTTAAGCTTACGAATATTAAAATACCGTCGTAAGCATCCCAATAATCTTCCCAATACTTCACAAATTCTACCGTGTAACTATGCGCAACAACTAACACAAAGAACATGAATTTCCGCATGGTACATTTAAAAAAGTGTGAACAAAAGTTCAAAATTGTATTTTGTTAATTGAAAGCAAATTTTGATGAAGCTGCAACCATAAAAATAACAATTTGGCAATTCCATCTGTACTGAAAAAAGCAAGTCAACGGTAGATTTTTCAAGCAAATCTAATAATTGTATATCAAATCCAAAGAAACCTAACTGTGGTGGATAACGAACATAGTCTCCATTGCTTTAGTGATGTTCCTAGTTCCAAATTACCCGGCCCGGCCGGATCCGGATAGTTATCAATCAAATCCGGCCGGATAATTTGGATCCGGCAGTTTGTTAACACCGATTCAAGCGTGTATTTTACCGGTATGGCAAAAATGTTTGATTGCCAAACAGAATGCTATGTTAAGGTTAGCTTATCGTGAGTGGAACAAATCAGCGTGGGCATTTATTAATATGGTACAACACGTCACGAAATACATTAATAACAAACAAGCGAAAAATCGTTAGTCTAGCATGACAGCTGGGTCCAAAAAACGAGTAATTTGCGAATTGTTTGTCCGTTTTTAGGACAAAAATGCTTTCTCAACTACCCGGTAAAAAAAAAGGGAATATCCGGCCGAGTCCCGGTATTGAAAATTGGTCAATATCCGGCCGGGTCCGGGTACCCGGGTCCGGCGCAAGACATCACTATTTCTTTATGATAAACAGAACATAAACAAAAAATACCTCTAAAATGTAACTTCATTGGGCAAAAGTCACCAAGCCTCATTTTAAGATATACAAGAACTGAAGTCAGGGAAGAGAGCCAAATTTTTTCTAACACTTTCAGTGTAACCAATCGCCTCAAAGACGTTAGTGAACAAGAAAGGATTTCGCTATACAAGAACGATATAGCTGCTGAAATCAACTGTAAACAATATCAACTGTAGCCAATAGTAACTGTGGCCAATAGCAACTTAAATTCCCGTTACACGAAACTGAAAAAGGTTCCTGAATTCGACTGGAACCAATAGCAAATGTAACCAACACCTTCTACTGTATTCAATATCCCAAATACGTAGTTCATATCACAGATTGCCACCTTTTTTCGCGGGAACCCCGCTGAAATCACAAAGCATATTTTGCACAACCTTTTGAAATTGATGTAATCCGCGACTCTTAATTTAGCATCAAGCGATGCATTATCGTTGACATAACACTGAGGAAGTCTCGCCGGATGACAGACGAAATGTCGGTTTCAATAAACAATTCGGAAACCTAAGTGCCAGAAGTGCAATTTCCATTAATTCGACTTAAACGTTTGTGTTTTTATTGAAATATTATATTTCGTTGTTTTTGATATTTTTTATTCATTGCAAAGACTTGGATAATTTCTACAGAATATCTTGCCTAACAATTACTGAACACCGTTGCAATTATTTTTGGTAAAACGTGACTTTGAGTGAAACATACTGTCTATACAAAATAAGCAATAAATTTGTCATACTTTGAAATAAGCAATCGCATTGCACTATTTACATGGGGCTGAACATAAAAAACATTAAGTTTTGGTTAGGGCAGCACCAGGAAACGCATGACGTCACCAGTATTAACGCGCGGCGCATCGATATTTTTGAGTTCAAGTTACGAGCCCTTATCGAAAACTGCTTGGACAATGAAGGCTGATCACAACGGATGGATTTGGAAAACATTGTTTTGACAGTTATTGAGAAGTATTTTTCCTTTAAAACCATGTTGGCCATTCCATGCGACATTGCCATGCTGACGTATGTCTTACAAGTAGCAATTTCATGGCTTTATAGCCGAGTTATCAGTTTTACTGGTACGTTGACGTTGTTCGACACTCTGTCGTAAGTGTTTTATTTACATGCAGAATGTGTGAAAGACCATAAAGTGAAGGTGGACGAATGTTTGTACAAACGCACATGCTATGAATCTACCTCAGTATGTAAAATGTGTGAACATGGCTGTAGGTGCAGGAAGAAATACAACTTTGAGGGAACAGATTGTTGGGGAACGTACGATTGCTCCCACCTATTGTCATGAGCTTCAAACAGCTCAATCTACTTCTGAAAAAATGCCTCTACTTTGTAGGGTGGCCGAGTAACCCGCGTTCAAAGTTTTGTTAACAGGCGATTCTTTGTCATCTAGCATCTGTTGATCTTGTTTGTGTAAACAGTTATTTTCCCATATGTCTTTCCAAACATTCACGTGATGTCGAAATCGTCGTGATTAAAAGTTTGTTCACATCGTTACAAATGATTTGTTCAAACTTAAAGCGTTGGCCGAGCAAACATGTGGCGAAGGCGTTTGTGTTTGCAGAGTGCGGTGATTTATCGAATGGGGAAAAGTTCTTACAAGGGAGTTAGACTTGCCTTCATCGTCTTCTGCACGCGGGGTCAAAATATATTTTGTCGACCTAGTAAGTCATGAAAACCACATCTCAACTATGTGGCGAATGCATTTCGTTGCTCGCTTTTTTAGTTGATAAATATTGTAAAACAGGGCCTTGTTAAGGTCATTCACGAACCGCCAAGTTTAAAGCAGGTCCTTGCGTGCAAAGTTATCGCTTTCAGAAGCGTTTATCAACCTGGCAACTATAGTTTAGTGTGGTAGCCTTTTCAAAGAGATACAGTTAATAATACGTATACTTATAAGTGGTTGTAAAGCAATGAGAAATAATTTTTAAAAATTACAGAAGATATTTGTGCGTAAAATTGTGGAGTCTTCAAGTTTTACAACAACCTGTTTGCATATATCATTATCACTGGACCTTTTAACGGAAAGTACAACAAGTAATTGGCTTCAGCATCAATTTCCTTAACTTCTGCATTAAGCTTATCTGTCAACAGAAAGATTATGGATGCCCAGCAGTCCCAAGTAAGTGATTAGGCCGGTAATCTTCACTACTATATTGATTATTGGTGCATCATTGTTTTATTTGTACCTGTGATAGTCTTTTATTTTTAACAGTTACAGGAGTTCCACAGTGACGAGTTTATTTTTGATAATGAAAATCACGAGGCCGGTTCCGGAGGTTATGGTTTCGTGTGGTATGGTTGCCATAAGGGATTAAAAATGAACGTCGCTATCAAAATCCATAAGGTCTCAGGTGGACCTCGTGATAAGAACCTTCTTATAGATTCGTAAGTATGTGGTACCTTACTTTCCGCTGCATAAACCTAAACCTCCGTTTCTGTAGACTTAGGGAAGAAATGGATTATTTGAGCAAAGTTAACCATCCAAACATAGTGCGGGTTCTTGGCTGGGTAAAGTTGGATTTCGCCATTGGAATAGTTATGGAATATTGCAAAAACGGAAGCTTGCGTGTCCTTCTATTAAACAAAAGGATATACTTGGACGTCATATTGCGTGTCTGGTTTTTACTCAGTATCTCAAAAGCTCTTAAATGCTGTCACGGTCTACTGCACAAGCGTTTGGTTCATGGAGATGTTAAACCAGAGAATATCTTGATTTCGGATTTGTTGGTTTGCAAACTATGCGACTTCGGAAGTGCGGAACTAGCAACTTTGACTGGTTCAAACACAACTGATTCATCAGCAAGAAGTAAAAAGGACAGGGTACAATATACTCCTTATTATACTCCACCCGAGAAGTTGAAGGATTTGAAAATGAAACCAACAAAAGAACTTGATATTTATGCCTTTGGTATTGTGATGTACACCGTTATTACACGTCAAATGCCATACCCACCAAATACCCCAACGGATGAAATCAAATCGGGTTTTAGACCAGATTGCCACGTGATAGATGAATTGAAACATGATCTCAACGACGGCGACAGAGTAATCGTTGAAAACCTCGAGCAACTGATGAAGCAGTGTTGGGATCAAGATCCATCTAAACGACCAACGATGATCGAAATCTGTGAGAGATTGCAGCAACTTCTCGACCAGCACAGCCCAGATGTGATCGAGCAACAAGTGGAAGATGTTCTAAAGCAAACAGAAGCTCTCTGCCCAGTCCCGGCCTTAAACCGACCGATTTCACTGCGTCATCTTTGGATGAACCAGTATGTATCAAACCGTAAAACAACTGTCACTCTGAAAAGAAAACGAAGCCAAAGACCTGTTACACTTCCAAGGGCTGGCTTAATGAATTCACATCCAGAAAAGCAATTAGGTATTATAAAAAGCTAGTGAATAAATGTCGTCGGAAAAATAGGTATACAAGTGTTTACTTGTTTTAGAACTTTTCCCAAGCTACAAGGAAAGGAGAGCAACCCCCAACACTCCCGCCCTACCCAAAACTCACGACAGGCAAGAGCAAAAAGGTTTGTAAAAAACACAAATTAAAAAAAAAACGTTTTCCCTATTACAAATAAACCGGTATAATTTACAACTAAACAAAGCAGTAGTAAACTGTAGTTTAAACAACATGACTTTTTCAGAAGTAGAAGTAGCCGGCGTTTTTAGTGACGTCACCAGTGGCCAATCTACTGACGTCACTGCGGAACAAAGTGAAGACATCAAACAGCCGATACCAACGAAACCAGGCACGACCACACGAAAAATTACTTTACAGACCTGTTTTAGAACTTGACCAAGTAATGGAGTTGAGAGTAGAAAATAATTTTCGCCCAATCAAGAATGCTTGTTTTTCAATGACCCACATTAAGTAAATATATATTGTATTGCCCAACCACGTGATCATCGACTCCAAACAAGTTGTACAAAAACCTTTTTCATGCAGAAAACACAGAGGAGGCAGCGATGGCTCAAAAGCAAACAAACTCACAGCTGTCAGTTTCGCCGAAACTATTTCCACACAAAGGTACCAAAGAGTGTCCCGTGTTTTCGTATTGTTTAATCCAGCTTTTACAACATTGTTTTTATGACTTTTAGGCAACGGCCTGTCCGAACATGTCAAATTGCTCTTTATAGCGCAAGTGTATAGGCTGATACAAAGGCCAATAGTCGCAAAATAAATTCTTTTTAGATTCGATGCTCAATGATTCAAAAGGCAAAACCGGAATGAAATTCCTGAAAACAGCTTCATTCTATCGTTTGGCATCAAACTTTTATGAACAACACACAAGAAACCAAGAAAGATTGGAAGGTCTTGCAAGTGTCACTAAAATTTTTTTCTTACGTTGTAAGCCATAAGTCTTGTTTACGCAATTCACTCACCGGTATCACAAAACATTTAGAAATCGTCACCAGTGTTTCCACAAAGAATAAAGATGATGTGAAGTTTATCACTTCTGACAAGGAAAACAACGAATACAAACAACACGAAATCAATGTACAGCGAAAGTCGTCGTCAACACCAGGTTTCTTTTAATTTGAAGTTCCGTATCCAACAGTTTTAACAACAAAACGAAATTGACTTTGGAATGTATTCGCATATACCATAAAAAAAAACCTTCTAATTGTACGTTCGACTTGCAATGTACAGAAAACATCACTGTTTCGACAAGTGTCGACAAGATTGACAATGAAAAGGACTTCTTAGCTGCCTCTGCACTTATTGACAACATCGTTGCACAACGTGAATTGAACACAATGACAAGTTCATTGCACCCTGAAGGTAAACTTTAGAAAAGTTTGGAAATCTGTAAAACCCAACATAAAATCTTGGATAATGTATTTACGGCGTTGCTTGACAGGGACTGCCTTTCCAACTGCTGAAGATAACCCTACTGAACAAAGTCATACCGTTCAATGTGCATCTTTGTTCGATTCAACAACTACGCATCAGGTCGACTTTGAGCAACGACATTCACACAAAGAAGGTAATCAATACATTTTGTATTATTTAACCTGGGCAACGAAAACATATTTTAAAACTGGCCACTTTTCCACACGACCATGACTATCAATTCACGGTAAACCGCGTGTGACTCCGGTCACAAATTCCTTAAAACTTCAAACAAAGGTCCAAGATAAAAATAGAATCACGATTGCAACACTAGAAAGAGAGCTCTCTCTGATTAACAATAGAAGAATTTTTTTTTTACTTCTAATCAAGACCGGAAGGCTCTTAAGTAACTGTAAGTATCTCCATGCAACAACTCCCCATTTGAAATGCACACGCGAGAGAACGGAAAGACTACTCTTTCCTGGTGTCTCCCAATTAAAAAGAGAATCTAAGAGAACCTCAAAAAAAGTCTCCCTGTCCTCTACTCGTCAGCTACATACTATACTACACCAAAAGTTTAAATTTTTGTTTGTACAAGTGTTAACCTCCTTTTATTCAATTAACACAAACGCAAGTTCCTACATCAACAAACAAGCAAACAAAATCCAGTTTAAATTACATTTTATGTACAGTTACTTTTTAGATGTTGTCCGAATTTTACATAATATAGAGTAGGAACGACCAGAGGTTAATTGTGGTAACGTTTTGCTTTTTGTAAAATTGTTTTGAGATTATTTGTTATTGCCACAGATACTGAGCAATCCACGAACATCGATATCCATCCAACATTGCTACCAGACTCTGGCCTTTGTTACTGTTCGTCCGACACCATTAAAGAAATGAACGTAGACATCAAATTTGCCCTGAATGGAAAGCAAAAGCAAATACGTAATTAGCAGAAACAACTAAAAACAGCAAACAAAAATAAGTTGTTTACATTTAATTACAAAACACCTCTAAGAATGTATTGCAAAAAGTTAAATGCGACCAACAAGAATTTCGTGGCCCGGCCTCCTGTCGAAATAAATTCGCAAACCTCCTTGCAAACTTTTAAAAAAAACTAAAAAACGCATTTTCACATATTTGAAATTAACTTGCTTTGGGTCAAGGTACGAAAACAGAGGGCCCTTGTCTGCAACATGCCTTTTGCCCGATAAATTGGTGTCCAACATCTGATGGTAACGGGAAACGGTAACTGTGGTGAAAAAGTATACTGTCAATTCAACTTTTTGTTTAGTACTACAAGAACAACAGCGACAGGAACATAAAGAACAAGAGCAAAAAGGGGAGGAAGGAGAAAAACATCAACAGCAACAACAGCAAGCCCAACAACAAGAAGTGCAACAACAGCAAGCCCAACAACAAGAAGTGCAACAACAGCAAGCCAAACAACAAGAAGTGCAACAACAGCTAGCCCAACAACAAGAAGTGCAAAAACAGCAAGCCCAACAACAAGAAGTGCAACAACAGCAAGTCCAACAACAAGAAGTGCAACAACAGCAAGCCCAGCAACAAGAAGTGCAACAACAGCAAGCCCAACAACAAGAAGTGCAACAACAGCAAGCCCAACAACAAGAAGTGCAACAACAGCAGGCCCAACAACAAGAAGTGCAACAACAGCAAGCCCAGCTACAACAGCAAGCCCAACAACAAGAAGTGCAACAACAGCAAGTCCAACAACAAGAAGTGCAACAACAGAAAGTCCAACAACTATTAGTGCAACAACAGCAAGTCCAACAACAAGAAGTGCAACAACAGCAAGCCCAACAGCAAGAAGTGCAACAACAAGAAGTGCAACAACAGCAAGCCCAGCAACAACAGCCAGCCCAACAACAGGAAGTGCAACAACAGCAAGCCCAACAACAAGAAGTGCAACAACAGCAAGTCCAACAACAAGAAGTGCAACAACAGCAAGCCCAACAACAAGAAGTGCAACAACAGCAAGCCCAACAACAAGAAGTGCAACAAAAGCAAGCCAAACAACAAGAAGTGCAACAACAGCAAGCCCAGCAACAAGAAGTGCAACAACAGAAAGTCCAGCAACAAGAAGTGCAACAACAGCAAGTCCAACAACAAGAAGTGCAACAACAGCAAGCTCAGCAACAAGAAGAACAAAAACAGCAAGCCCAACAACAAGAAGTGCAACAACAGCAAGCCCAACAACAAGAAGTGCAACAACAGCAGGCCCAACAACAAGAAGTGCAACAACAGCAAGCCCAGCTACAACAGCAAGCCCAACAACAAGAAGTGCAACAACAGCAAGCCCAGCAACAAGAAGTGCAACAACAGCAAGCCCAACAACAAGAAGTGCAACAACAGCAAGCCCAACAACAAGAAGTGCAACAACAGCAAGCCCAACAACAAGAAGTGCAACAACAGCAAGCCCAGCAACAAGAAGTGCAACAACAGAAAGTCCAACAACTATTAGTGCAACAACAGCAAGTCCAACAACAAGAAGTGCAACAACAGCAAGCCCAACAACAAGAAGTGCAACAACAAGAAGTGCAACAACAGCAAGCCCAGCAACAACAGCCAGCCCAACAACAGGAAGTGCAACAACAGCAAGCCCAACAACAAGAAGTGCAACAACAGCAAGTCCAACAACAAGAAGTGCAACAACAGCAAGCCCAACAACAAGAAGTGCAACAACAGCAAGCCCAACTACAAGAAGTGCAACAACAGCAAGCCCAACAACAAGAAGTGCAACAACAGCAAGCCCAGCAACAAGAAGTGCAACAACAGAAAGTCCAGCAACAAGAAGTGCAACAACAGCAAGTCCAACAACAAAGAAGTGCAACAACAGCAAGCTCAGCAACAAGAAGAACAAAAACAGCAAGCCCAACAACATGAAGTGCAACAACAGCAAGCCCAGCAACAAGAAGTGCAACAACAGCAAGCCCAACAACAAGAAGTGCAACAACAGCAAGCCCAACAACAAGAAGTGCAACAACAGCAAACCCAGCAACAAGAAGTGCAACAACAGCAAGCCCAGCAACAAGAAGTGCAACAACAGCAAGCCCAGCAACAAGAAGTGCAACAACAGCAAGCCCAACAACAAGTAGTGCAACAACAGCAAGCCCAGCAACAAGAAGTGCAAAAACAGCAAGCCCAACAACAAGGAGTGCAACAACAGCAAGCCCAGCAACAAGAAGTGCAACAACAGCAAGCCCAACAACCTTTCGATGGTCTCTGTTGCGGAATGGCCATTTGTTGCTCTGAGTTCTTTGGAGTAATCGGTCGATCGTGTTTGTTTGAAAAGAATTGATGGTCAGGTTACCTAACAAATACGGCAACTATTCGATGTGCTTGTTGTTTAGCGTTATTTAACTGCAAATGCTGAATTCCTTTTGTCTGATATTAACCATGCAGGAAAAGTGACACTAACTGTGGGTCAGTAACATTTGTGCATATTTTTACCCCATAGCGAACAAAGCGGATACTATATTTTCATATCTTGAGTGTGTTGCATTTGTGATTGGATTCATTTGAATCCTGTGTGCCATGTGATGAGATTTAGCGGGTTCATCTCAACTTGCTATACAGCGACAGAAAATGTTTAGCGGGAAACAGACTTCAGAACCGCTTCAATGGACCATTTTAGTAAAATAAAATTTCCTAAAAAAAAAGTAAGCGAGCCTGGTGACTTTGTGATGGCAAGTTTTTTTCTCTTTTCTTCATTCATTTTTCTTTTTAGCATCAACTCTGAATCTATTTTACGAATTCGGTCTCTGCCAGGGTGGTTCCCAAAAAATTTAAGTTTTTGCCTTTGATGTGAATACAAGCGATGCTGGTTTGTCGAAAAAACTTTTTCATGAGTTTGAAAATAATCACGTTCAGCTTTGAAGTCGGTGTATTCATAGCATGGTTGTGTTGTGAAATTGTACAGCATATTCAAACCTTTGCGCGGTATTTGAGCATATTCCTCCGCCATTCTCCTGACAAATCAACTGTTACACAAGCTACACCACAGCATAATTTTAGCAATCTATTTTAATTGCAATGTTGTTTTGACAACAGATGGTAAAACGTTGGGATGTGTTTATTTAATAAAAGACGAATGTTTTAATTTTTGATGGAGGGATGAGAGGTTTAAAAAGACGAATAGAAAAAACCATGCTTGATGTGTATTTCACTATTTCACTTAAAAGGACACAATTCAATTTGTCTTTAAAGCTTAAAAACAAATTTGTCCAAATAGGTTAAATGTTCGCAGGACCAGGTCTGTTTGTTGTGGGTAGCATGCATGCCTACTGTGCTTGCAATAATCTCCAATAGAGCTGATCGTAAAGCATTCTGAGAGGCCAATAATACATTTGTAGAAACTACAGTATGAGCAGTGGTACAGGATATTACAGACATATGTACTAACAAGCTAAATATTACTCATAGCTACAAGTTTGGTCATGCCATAACTAAATCACGCAGAGAAAAAAAGTTAAAAGTAAACTTAATGTGTGACAGTGTGCGCCAAAATATGCTGATGTTTTCCAACTTACCTCGACAATTTTCTTGTAAATGTGATTCAAGTCCAGTCTCCCCTTCTCGCCACCAAACAAATTGAGATTCTCAAACGGAATAAAAGCGGTTGCAATCTTTTAAAATTTAGATACCGTATTTACTTATAAGGTTTTTAACCTACCGTTTGTATGGATTATAATCGAGGGCGGCTTACATTATTTAATGTCACGCCGATGTTTTGTCTACGTTCTGTGTTTTAATAAAATTTACCATCAACTCGCTCCATCAGAACAATACGTTTTATCGCCCATGGCGTATCAGACAATTTTAAACGACAGATTTGTTGCAAATTATTGTTGTAGGACAACTAAGTTCAACTTGAACATTTTCGACCTATCTGGAAAGCGTCGCATGCGGCTTACAATCGAGTAAATACGGTATGCACTCCACAAGATTGCATGATAACTTTTCTTTCTGCGGGATGGCCATCGTTGGTTGTTAAAGACGAATACAAGAAATATTTTTTCTAATGTGCTTCGGCGATATTTGTGACATATTTATTTCCATGTCAAATGTTCCATTAAAGAGTTATTGCAAGTAGTAGGGCGCAAACATCACACTGATTGAAGTGGTAAATTTGAATATATGTGCAGAATGAAATAAACTGGAGCTGCCTTAATTACTATAAACTGCTATATTCATTGTGATTTTGGTTGAAAATCCTCAGGGGTTTTTAATTTAAACCGATCTATAATGACGTCATCTATTTCGTCACCGGACACCATGGTCTTTTTTCTTTTCATCATCAACTCTAAATCTATTTTAATAAAGTCGGTCTCTGCCAGGGTGGTTCCACATAAATTGAAGCTTTTGCCTTCAAAGTGAATACAAGAGATGCTGTTTTGTCGAAAATAGCTTTTCTCATCACTTTGGAAATACTCATATTCAGCTTTGAAGTCGGTGTATTCGTAGTAGGGTTGTGTTGTGAACTTGTACAATATATTCCAACCTTCTGCGCGATATTTTGAGCTCTTGTAACATGGGTTGCAGTCTGATGCTTGTATGCCGTTACCTATGAAATATGAATGTTCAAAATTTGTGATGTGTTTGTGCAAGAGAAACGTTTTTCTACACTCACCTTCTGCATCCACCTGGTTTAACCACTTGCTATCAAGGTAGAAAGAATTTTCATCGTCAGAATTTACTCGGCGAAGCCTGCAGAGTAAATTTAATGTTGGAGCCATAAAACGTTTGGTTTAAAGAAAATCGTGTTTGTAACAACAAAATTTAAACTCCAGGCAATGCTTACACTTAATTATAGAGACATACTAAAACCAAGTAGGTACAGCTACATAAGTGTGGACCCCCCAAAAACGTATGCATTTTCCCGCTATTCCTCATACCTTTTTATACAATAGTCCGTTATTTGTAAGGAATGTTGCAACATGAATGTGAAATTTGTGAGCGAATAACTAAACTTTTAAAGCTTGTTGCATTTCGGGGAAATTTTCGAAAGCGTATCTGGATTTTAGCATGAACTTTGCCTGAATATTCCGTTAGGTTGTTCTTGTTCGATGTGTTCTTTTAGTGCGATTGGATAAAAACACGTATGTTGTCCGAAACCTGCGTCGCACAAAAACTTTTCTCCGCCTTCGAGCGAAACCTGAATGAATATCAGTATACTGTAAGCACGGATGTCCTCAGAAACATTTTCGGGTTAAGGGATAAAAAGGTTATTTTTGTGTTTTCGCCAAATGCCGCCTTGTCTCCCCCTTGCGGACTACATATTTTAGTACTAATTTACTCTTTGGGGAATTGCAGAAACATACCATTATCAAAAGTTTACCAGCACATATTTTATCATAATTTAGTAAAAACGCAACAAGTAATAACATAATGTTTTTTTGCATTAAAGCGTGTTTGACTCACCAACAGGAGCAAATGACTCTTCACGATGTCAAACTCGTCCTCACTTGTCATGTAAACCTGACTTTGAAGAATTTTCACATTGAACTTGAGTTGCCGAAGCAACCAACAGAACAATGCGTTTATTTCGCAGCAAATTCCACCGCTCTTCATCTTTATACCAGGACATGTTACAAAATCAGATCAATCATATGTATTTTGTGCAAAAAAATAACTCCCCCAAACAAACAATGGCGAAAAGAAATAAAATAATTGGTTTCCGTTAAAACCCTAAAGGTTAGCAGGTCGTAAGTCAATAAAAATATTCCAGTCGAATGCAAGGAAACGTTTACAACTACAATACATGTTTTACTCATTTTCCAATTCATTACCTCGACAATTTTCTTGTAAATCTGATTCAAATCCAGTCTCCCCTTCTCGCCACCAAACAAATTGAGATTCTCAAAAGGAATTTTACACAAATGAGCCGATTGCAATCGTTTCAAATTCTCCAAACTCGGTTCCAAATCACTTTCTTCTATTCCCAAACGTTTTAGGTAATTCCCCACATCCATGACAGAGGCAACAGTAAACACGAAATTCTGATCGTTTTTAAGTTTGCAGTCTTAGTTGCAAAGAAGCTTCAAATTCAAGTCTGACATTAGGATGTTGCCATTTCACTTTGCATTTGTACAAAGAAGGCCCTTGTAAGCCTCTAACCACCACGATGCATCTGCTCAAAAGAAGCCGGGTTCATAAAAAAGGCTGCAGATCACCTCAAATTAATTGCCAGAATAACAAACTCTTCCACAAAATAAATTTGATGACAATGTATCTGTTTTGCTTCAATATTCAGCTGAAGTTCAATTTACTTTAGTACTCATGTGCGCATGTACGTAACGCTGGTCTGAATACACTCACAATCTGATTTGCGGCGTTTTAGAGCAGGTACGCTTCCTCGTGTTAATATTTAACTGTGACCAACGCGCAAACGCCCTGGAGCTGTTTTACTCAACCCTTTTCCCTATCTTGGTCACGCCTATTTGGTTTTTGTGTTCAAACACTTTTTATACCCAGCATTGCTGCCCACTTAAAAACAGCGTCATGGTCCACTGGTTAAAAGCATGACGATCCTAGAGCGATGTCCCCCAAACTATTTTGGTTGGCGATTTGCTTGTGTTAATAACTACGCCAAAACTGTAACAACAATTATATTCAGTGCAAACGTCAACAAGCAATTGTTTTGTACATAAGCTACCACATACCACGTAAAGCGCAACAAATAATTACACGCAAAAGCACAATGTATCTTTGACTTTCAACATTTAAATTCCCACATCTGATTATATTTTACGAACAATAGACGATTTAGTAAATCTGTCTTACAGATCATGCAGCTGGCGTATAACTGCGGGAAAATATTTCACTGTGATGTAGGCTTAAAATCTGCTGGAGGTTTCAACCTAAACCGATTGATGATGACGTCATTTGTTTCGTCACTGGTCAAAGTGGTCTTGTTTCTTCTCAGGAGCAACTCCGTATCTCTTTTGACGAATTCGGTTTCTGTCAGGGTGGTTCCCCACAAGTTGCAGATTTTTCCACAGTGGTAATTTGAGGTGAAGCTGTTTTGCCGAAAAAAGCTTTCTTCGTCAGTTTGAAAATAATCGTACTCGTCTTTGAAGTCGGTGTATTCGTAGCAGGGTTGTGTCGTTAACTTGCACAATATATTCCAACCTTCTGTGCGATATTTTGAACCCTTGTAATATGGATTGCACTCCGATGCCTCGGTGACGTTACCTATGTAGAGCAAAAAATATTATTTCGGTATCTTTTTTGAAAACTGTTTCACATGTTTTTATTAAATCATGTGTATTTTGCGCAAAAAAACAACTACGCAGATGAACAAAACCCAATAAATAACATGGGCACCGATAAAACCATAAAGGTTATCAAGTCAGGCGCCCAATGTAACTCACCTTCTGCATCAATGTGGTTCAGCCACTTCTCTTCAAAGTATAATGTATTTTCATCGTCAACATTCGCTCGGCGAAGTCTATTAAAATATAATGTTGGTGTAAAAAATCTTTGCAGTTTTTGGAACAATATTTTGTTCATGAAAGCTCGTTCTAATTGAGTATTTTTGCAAAATGCCTGCGTGGAATTTTTACTATAACTGACTGACCTGAAGATTCCGTTAGGTTGTTCTTGTTCGATGTTTTCTTTCATTGCAATTGGATGAACACACGTGTACTGACCGAAACCTGCATCCGCCAAGTATCTTTCATCATCATCAAATCTAACCTAAATGAAAATGTGCACAAAAGTTATTAGGCTACAATAATTTACTGAATAAGCACAAAAAAGGAAAAGAAATCAACAAAACAACAGTAAATGATGCATTTTTATCTTATCTTTTCCATGTTTCTCATCGCTTCCAACCGTTATAGGTGGCAGGTTTTTAGTTGTGTGTTGTGAGGTAGTGATGAGCCTTTTCATTTTAAAAACCCACTTCCTGTATTGTTATTTACAGACACTGTAGAAGCTTTTTGTTAAAATCGATGATCGTTTTAGATAGAATTTATTTATCGAGTTAATAAAACGTGTTTGACCTACCAGAAGAAACAGATGACTTTTGAAGAAAAAGAAATCGTCCTGATTTGTGTTGTAAACTTGACTTTGAATAATTTTGACATTGAACTTGAGTTTTCGTAGCAACCAAGAGAACAATGCGTTTATTTCGCAGCATATTCCTCCGCCTTTCTCCTGGAATATAAACAGACGGTTACACAATCTATACCACATCATAATGCCAGCAATCTGCCTTAAGTTGCACTAGTGGTTTGACAACATTAACCATACAGTTTTGTTAATTTTATTATTTAATATACTGTTGTTTAATCAGAAAAAAAAATTCGATTGTGATATTTCTTATTTGTTGTGGAGCCTGTGGTCCAAGAAAACACAAGGCCCGATAATAAACAATAATGTGATGCCTATGTTTTAACTAAAAACAAATGAATTTCACCTAGAAACGAAATTACTTGCACTTACCTCGATAATTTTTTTGTAAATGTGATTCAAGTCCAGTCTCCCCTTCTCGCCACCAAACAAATTAAGATTCTCAAAAGGAATTTTACACAAATGAGCTGATTGCAATCGCTTCAAATTCTCCAAACTCGGTTTTAAATCACATTGCTCTATTCCCAAACGTTTTAGGTAATTCCCAACATCCATGACCGGGGAATCCAAATGTTGTAGAATTAAAGGTAAGTCTATAAGTCTGACCTGTCCTTTGATGAAGGAAAAACGTTTGTCCTGTTATGCAAATAAGCTTCCAACTGCTATTATGAATAAACTTGAATCTAGAGAAACGAAGGGAATAGATTGCCTGTAATACTAAACTATCTTACTGGCTGTAGAACGAAATAACAAACTGAAACTCACATAACATCACAGCAGATTTAACAACAATTTATATCTGCTCAGCTCATGTATTTGCTAAGGTTCGGTCATAATCCCCACATACAAATGCATTTATTATAATGCTGGTATGACCAGGTTAACTAAAAACGTTAAAGTGACTGCGCCCTTCTGCAGCTTCTTACGTTATTTTCTAGCTTGCTTGACCAACGAGATGTTTACCTTTGACCAACACAGAAATGCCCCGAAGCACCATAGACTCGCCGCCGGGTTGAATTGTTGTTTGAGTTTGAGGGCTTTGATACGCTTGCCTGCTTGTCTGTGTGAAAGCAGTTGTAGTCCCCTATAATCTGAAGGAAAGGCACGCTGTCGCCTGTAAGATGGCTTATGCGTTTCTTAAACATGATGGCCATGTTGGTGTGTCAAGACGACGACAACACTGATAACAATGTGGTATTGCGATATATTGTAATAGCTCTACTTTCTTCTATAATGTTCCAATGAAATGATATTGCAATATTAAACATCACCCTTATCCATGTAGCAAATATAAATGCACAGTTACTTTGTATATTTTTTGATTCATTTGACCCACACTGGACAAAGCTGAAACTGGAAGTTGCTTAGGTCACTATAAACAGCCGTGTTCATTGTGATTTTGGCCTAAAACCCTCAGTAAGTTTTAGTCTGAACCGATCTATAATGACGTCATTTATTTCGTCACCGGACACCATGGTCTTTTTCCTTTTCATCATCAACTCTGATTCTATTTTGACAAATTTGGTCTCTGCCAGGGTGGTTCCCCACAAATTGAAATTTTTTCCTCGAAGGTGAACACACGCGATGCTGTTTTGTCGAAAAAAGCTTTCTTCGTCACTTTGGAAATATTCATAATCAGCTTTGAAGTCGGTGTATTCGTAGCAGGGTTGTGTTGTGAACTTGTACAATATATTCCAACCTTCTGTGCGATATTTTGAACTCTTGTAACATGGGTTGCAGTCTGATGCTTGCAAGACGTAACCTGTGTTATGTGTATGTAGAAACTACTAAGATATTGTTTTTGCTAGTGGTGTTGTTTACCTTCTGCATCAACTTGGTTCAGCCACTTGTCTTCAAGGTAGAAAGTATTTTGGTTATCGGCATTCACTCGTCGAATCCTGTGTAGTTAAAATGTGGGATTAAAATCTTTTACACAAACACGATACATGTTCTCCAATGTTTTACAGCCAAATGTTGTTTGCAATATATCAAAACGAAATGAAGCAACAACGTGACAATGTCACAAGAAATCATCCTGGTATTTCTTTGCAATTGCGTCCAAGTGACTGTTGGCAATTTATGTGGAATTTAACAAAAAGTATTAAGTTTATAAGCTATTCACCAAGCTTTGCAAGTTTGGGTAATTTCGGCGCCTGTTGCGCAGTCATTTACACTTTGTTAAGTCTATGTGGAATTCATGACGTAAGTTATTACGCAACAAACATGTTTAAATAAACATAAGTCGATGTTAAACCGGCGCATTATCGAATTTGTATTAACCAAGCTTTGACCTTTATTATGATCTGACTTTAAAATAAACGGCACGTTACGCATAATATTTCTCAAACGAATAATATTTGTCAGGGCTTTTTCCTGACCTGAAAACTCCGTTAGGTTGTCCTTGTTCGATGTTTTCTTTCAATGCGATTGGATAAAAACACGTATGTTGTCCGAAACCTGCGTCGGCCAGAAACCTTTCCCCGTCTTCGAACGTCACCTGAGTAAACGTTACAAGTGCAACTTACTAAAGACTACACAAAATATTAAATTGTGAAAAGTATTTTATTGCCTGAAAATTATCAGGCTACATTTATTTATTGCAAGCCCCCAAAAAGAAAAACAAATATAAAAGCTGTAATTACTTAAAACGTGTTTTCAAAAAGAAACGACTTAATAAGAGTAAAACGTGTCCACTCACCAACAGAAGCATGTGACTTTGCTGGAAAAAGTTGTCCTCATTTGTCTTGTAAGCTTGACTTTGAATAATTTTGACATTGAACTTAAGTTGTCGCAGCAACCAACAAAACAATGCGTTTATTTTGCAGCATAATCCCCCGCCATTCTCCTGATAAATCAACAGATTTGCCATTTTCGAGTTCTTTTTTCGAGGAAATTTCGATTTTCGAGGAAATTTCGAGTTCCAAATTTCAATTTTATCTGATATATTTGGTGCCTGAAGGTGTGGACAGTTTAGTTTACCCGTTTCCAACTTACCTCGACAATTTTTTTGTAAATATAATTCAAATCCAGTCGCCCCTTCTCGCCACCAAACAAATTGAGATTCTCAAACGGAATTTTACACAAATGAGCCGACTGCAATCGCTTCAAATTCTCCAAACTCGGTTCCAAATCACTTTCCTCTATTCCCAAACGTTTTAGGTAATTCCCCAGATCCATGACAGAGGCACCAGCAAAATTCAAAAGTTGAATTAAAGGTAAGTTTGCAATGATTTCAAGGTCCTTTGTCAAAAAAAACAATAATATAAACCACTTGCGATTCTGCACTAACCCATTTTGGAAAGGCGGATATCTTATAGATTTCCTGTAATACTAAAATCTCCCACTGGCAATGGAACGCGAAACACCAAACTCATAGATATAAAACCGCATAACAATTAACTCCATTGCTTACACATGCATTTTGTGAAGTGGAATCTGAAGACTTTACAAAGAAATACATATTTAACTGCAGGATCGTTTTCAGTCACTAAAGCTTCACAATTTAAATCTGTCTGTCGCTCACTACAAAGCATTATTGGCTTTTTTACTAGTAAATTTACCTACAATTTATATCTGTTCTTCTTGTCAATCCTCTGTTGAATCTGTTCACGGATCAGCCGAAATTCAATTCTATCCTCTCATATACGAATGCACGTAAAGCAAATGTGACTGGACTACGTTCCCACATGTGTCCTTCTGAAGCAATCAGCCTCCGACTTCGAGAAAAAAGGACGACCAAGTATGTTTAGAAAATAGGAATTCATCGAGCGTAAAGTTCAACGTCCCGTGTACAGAATGCCATTGTTAGGTCAGATCTACGTTTACATTCGGCGCTTCTCACGAAATCGTTGACTTTCCACTCGTGCCAAGTCGTTACACAACTGAGATAATGCACAGATAATGCACAGTATATACCTGCTAAATTCGACAACGATGACGGTGTAAAAAAGGTGATCCCCGAAATCAGGTTACAATCCATTTGAGGTTACATCGACTAAACTATTTTTAAACTAAGTTCCTTCTTGGGCTTCTTTGTCTAAATCTAAACCAACTTCAAACATAAGATTATGGTTACTTTTATAACATAGAAATCTTAAAAATTTAAACCTTTTAGAAATGATCTTTTTTCATGAATGTGTGTGAAACATACTTTAAAATCAACAACTGCGTTTCATTTACACATTGTTTTTATTTTACAATTAGATTGTTTTTATTGTTTGCAAAACATAAATAATCAACGGGGCCTACATTAAAAGCTGAATCTAAACGTTGTATCAAAGACAAAATAGCAGAAAATAAACCATATTATGTTTCACGAATAATTGTTGGACTTTTCATGTGTAATGGCACCCACAGTCCAAAAACCTGGTCAACGGACTGACGAAAAACACAGGTTTGTTAAAGTAGGAAATTAGAGAAAATTATCAGAATAAGTGAAATTTATCTTTAATAAATTTCTAATTTGTCAGTTTTAAACATAGTATTTGTTTGTTTTGGGCCTTTGTTAAAGGTAGCGAAGGCAGATGTTTTATTCACAATATTTCAAATATGTTCATAATTTTTAGGTCAAGAACATCTGTGGAAAGAGCAAGTGGTCTCATAACGAGGGTAAAATATTGCAACACACTGCCAGATATTCCGTTTGACCCAAAGTTTATTAAATATCCATTCGATGCTAACAGGTTTGTGAAGCAAATTCAGTCCATAGTATAGAAAAACATTGATGTTTTACACCTGCAGTATCTGAATATGATATTTGAATTCAAAATTGATAATAGTTTTGCATTCATATTGTTTGTAAAACCATTAATATTTCTAATGTTTATAAGTACAGAAGTCTAATCCGAATTCTCTCCCATGTGTTAAGATTATGAGTTTTAATGCAAGTCTGATTTTTACAATATTTTTCAACAGGTTCGTGGAATACAAACCGACATCTTTGGAAAAACTCCATAAAACTGAACTTCACACAGATCATGACCTCGGAGTTGTTATCGACCTAATCAATCCAAACACGTACAAGGTATACACAGCATGTCCTGCCAAGCTGTTTCTTCAGTAATCCTTGCAATTGTAGCAAAATGAATGCTTGTTGAATTTTTTTACCACACCTTCTTCTTGTTTACTAAGGGTCTCTGGTTGACTTTGCAAAGATGGTTTTATGTATATATATACAGGCAAACAACATCTCGTGGCATGTTACACAAACATCAAAAAGGCAAACTTGGACCTTTGTTTGTTAAAACTATCAAGATTTTGTTGATTTCAGGTTGACAGAAACGTTTGGTTGGATCCAGCAGATGAAGCATTACTCGAAGAAGATCTGCCTGCTCCTCAAGATTCGAAACGGTTTGAACATCCTTTATTTTGCGTTTTGAGACGTTGCTGTTTTCTTTTTAAGTTTAATTAATTCTTTTAAAGTAGACCATCTTGTTACCTGAACATATTGTTAGTGCATTTTTTTTGTTATTACTGTACTTTATAGCTAAGCGAAATGGCCAAATTAATTATTGAGCTACAGAGTGTAGTGCAAACTGTTTCAACCTGCAATGTCTCATCAGTGCTACATCGCATATATACTAATAACAGATCCATTCCACACATTTTTGTATCTAATAAAATGCCTCAATTATTTTATCAGATCAAAGCAACACAGCAAGAATGTTTCGTGGCTGAGAAGAAGTGAGTACATTTCACAGGAATTTAACAGATATGGAGTCTCAGCTGTTAACATTGAAACAAGGTATATGTGTATATAAATATTAATTGTGTTTTATGGAAATCATTTGGGAGTTTTTCCTTAAAATCTTCAGAGAATAATATGATGAAATCAGTTTGTCTTTAGCAACCATTTTTGCTAAATACTGCTCATGCATTTTGGGTGGTATACAACAATGTTTCCTAACCAGTGGGTTATGATTTTCTTGTTTGGGAGAGGGTGGGGCTTTCTTTTGCTGATTGTTTTGTCAAACTCACTGCATAACTTTCATGATAAATACTGTAATGCATTAATTATGAAGCACACATCTAAATCCAAACAATATTTCCGCTGGGTGCCCATTTTTTGTAATACAGCTCCCCCAACCCAAAAAATATTTTCTAGAATTGGTGGCGGTGTTAAAGATTTATTCAAGCAAGAGGAAATGTACAAGGACCGAGATGGACAAATCGCCTCGATACAAAAAACTTTCGAAGACGCAAAACAGGAGATTACGAAACATTACAGCAAACCCAATGTTTATCCTGTGGAAGTTCTGCCTGTTTATCCTGACACTAAGGTGGTACAAACTGAGATGATTTAAAGTTGAATTTCCTGCCAATTGTTTTTGTACTTAAATAACAGTTAAAATCTCATTTTTATTCGTTTTTGGTTTGTTGTCTTGTGGTTAAAAATTGCCCAAGTCATAAGTTTATTGCTATTATAGTGTAAATTATATGTATATAGTATGTGCAACAAAATATATATTGAATAGTGCATTAAGTAGGTTTTAATGAAATGGTCAAACATTATTATTCCTTTGTATTTACAGTCTATCACATGAGTTTAAAATAGGTAGATCTATCTAATCCATACATGTTCATTCTGTGATTGCAACTAATTATTTAAAAAGATAGTTTACATATAAAT
The DNA here is from genome assembly GCF_947561715.1 of Ascidia mentula. Taxonomy (NCBI): domain Eukaryota; kingdom Metazoa; phylum Chordata; class Ascidiacea; order Phlebobranchia; family Ascidiidae; genus Ascidia; species Ascidia mentula. The sequence continues at coordinate 3,152,919 of NC_138567.1, forward strand.
GTACCACCTGACAAAAATGATGAGTCATACAGTATGAGTTTTGTTTGTTTGACATTTTCTTTCTTTATTGCAGATGTGGCAACATCCAAGTGCTCAGGTGATCTTTGACACAGATCCTGCAATTCCTGGAAAATCACAACAAGAGCAAACTGAGGAAATGTCACAAGCCATGATCAGGTATTTTTTTGCAAACACTGTCATAATATATTCTCTAAGAAAATATCCATTGATGGAATGTCACAAACGTATGTGATAAAGCCTATGAACAAAAAAAAATGCCATTGTTAACATAAAATTAAAATTGTTGTGTTGATGTTGTTGTGGAAAAGTATCTTGATTTAAGTTGAAACTGACATGATTTAATTGTTTGCTTCTGGACTGTATTTGTGTTTAATACAGAGAGGAAGTAAACTTTGCCTGTACTTTACTGGTTTGACATTTGGTGCACATCATGTACAGGTGCACATTTAATTTGCAGGTGCACATTTAGTGCACATTTGGTGCACCGGGGATGGGAGAACGAAAGTAATAAAGGTTTCTAACATTCCATTATTTATTCACAGAGGAATGGTTGACGAGGAGGGCGATCAGTTTGTCGCTTACTTCCTTCCAACTCCTGAAACTCGTAAGAAGAGGAAGCGGGATGTGGAGGAGGGCTGGGATTACGACCCAGAAGAAACTTACGACTACAAGTGGGTGTTGTGGACTATTCAAATTCTTATAATCCTAAGTTGCCAAGAAACTTGGTATTAAGTTAATGTTCAATCTGCAAACTGGCTTAACCTAAACCTAATACCATATCATGGCAGTTCTGCAAATTGTGTTCTTTGAATAAAAAAAATGTGGATCTTAAACTTAAACTAAATAAGTTTATGTGGTGTGTTGGGTTACATCTGAACTGACACACAAATAAATACGTTTGTACTACCAATATGTATATATATATAACTAGACTTGTATAACTACAATACAATATACATTATCTTATAAAGCACCAAACCTGTAATTAATGGTTGTTGTTACTTATTATTAAAGACTTGCACGGGAGTACAACTGGAATGTGAAAAACAAAGCATCTAAAGGTTATGAAGAAAACTTCTACTTTGTTTTCCGTGAAGACGGAGTGTTTTACAACGAACTTGAAACAAGGTAAAATGTCAAATATACATCTGTTAACTGAAAAGATTTCCAACTATGTAACAAATTGTGCACGGCTTGTTTTAGTATTTCGGTACAGGTCATATTGCAGTGTTGACTGCTTTTTTGTTTGTTTGTAAATTAATTGCTTGTAAACTATCCATTTTCATTGCAGTACTACTAATTAGCAACATTTCAAGACCATGAGTATCATTTTAGCACAAATACTGATACAGTGGCTGCCATGAACAGTGTGCAATACAGGTGTTTCTTGCTGTAAAAAGTATTAATTGCGTTGTTATGTGTGGTCCAAAAACTCATGTGATTTTTGTCGATTCTTCCAGGGTTCGTCTGAGCAAGCGGAGAGCTAAAGGGGGAGGAGGGGTCCAGTCAGCAACCAACGCTGTGCTCGCAGTTCGTCATCGTGAGTTAAACGAACAGGAGGTTGCTGCTCAGGAGATGCGCAGGATCCAGCTTGAACCGTTGGAGCCGGATGAGGAAGATGAGGAGGAGGATGATGGAGAGAAGGAGGAAGGAAATGAAGAGGAAAATGTTGAAGAAAACGTGAGTGTGTGGATGTTGATGCCAAAGTGAATGAAGATGTTTTTCGCATCAATACCAAAAAGCAACATTTCATAACTTTAAAATTTAAAATATTATGATTTTGGTTTGTCTGTACTTAATTTAAACCTATTAGGCACAGGAGGTAATTAACAAATTCAATCCAATATCATCTGATTTGTTTTTATTACGACTCTTCAGGATGAGGAGATGGCAAAAGAGGAAGATGGTGAAGAAGCGGGATCAGATGATGATGAGGAGGAAAGAGTGGAAGGTGAAACTGAACAGGAAAAGGTTGAATCTTCATCAGGTAAATTTTGATGTTGAAATATTTCGTGTCATTTTTTGCTAAACTTTTTTAGTAAGCTACAGACTGTTTGACCTAACATGTCTTATCAATGAAGCTATGGTCTGTGACTTATAACGATCTTGTCACAGTTGAACAGTCAACCAAGACTTCCACTTTGTGGTCACCATGCAGTTGTCCTCAACCATTAGGCACTAATACCCATCAAAGCTACAGTTATGAGACCTAATAGGTCTATATGTGGCCATGTCTGCAGCCACTGGTGTAGAGTACGGGGGTGCAGGGGTGCCACGCACCCCCGACCTTTTCTAAATTTAACCACACAATTGCATCACCTCCTTTCGGCAACTGCAGCAAAGATATCTTCTGGCAGAAGATCAATTCCGATTAATTATCTTTAAATGATCTAAGACATGAAAATTTCTGCCGCATTTTTCAGATGAAGATGCTCAGAGTGAAGTGGAGGAGCAGGCTGGATCCGATGCTTCCTCTTCCTCTGCTGAAGAGGAAGAAGCTCCTGGTCAGGAACAAGAAGAGTCATCAGCTGATGAGGAAGGGGCTGCATCCGAAGGACACGCTGACGAGGATGAAATATTTGGAAGCGGCTCTTCATCAGACTCTGACTGAATCTTGCATCAAACTTGTCGTGTTAAACGCAGAAGAAATCAAGGTTTTTATGCTGGGGTTCCTGAGGAGTGATTGAGGAATTTTGAGGCCAATTCTCTGTTAACATTTTCTTATTGCTCTTGCGACCAAAGCTTGTTTTCTTATTGATTTCTGGTTGTAGATAAGCATGAGTAACTCTGCTGAAGGCAGTTCGACTGCATGGCAGGCTTTAAACTTTAGAAAATAAACCAAAATGTTGTTTTCTAAATGCTGCTATACATTTGATGAATATTTTGTATCAAATAAAATAACGTTTTGAGAGAAAGTTTTAGTGTGAATTTTTTAATAGCAGTTAAACGTTGAGATGTCGGTTACAGATAAATCCACAAACCAAACATTCCCCGCTGTCTAGATTGGTATGTAAATTCCTATGAAGATTTTAGTTGGCATGTGACACACTGCTATGTAGGGTTACAAAGGAAAGATCGAATTTACTGGAAAAAAGTAACCGTTGCGTTTTTGAAAACAAGATGAGATTTTTAAAATAAGTGAATAAATTTAAAAAAATTTTTTATTGTTGTTTTGGATACACAACCTGTTCTTGCCCAAACATTGTACTGGCAAGAATTTGTTTGTATCAAACAAGCCATTCCTACATATGGGAAAGTTTCAGGAAAGAGTTGCATCATAACTTTTCCAGTTGCTAGTATAGTACTTCATACATGCTGACTAAACATACCATTTATCAATTGCACTGATTGCATACCCAGGAGTAAGAGATGCGACATTGTTTACTTTAACCTGAAGGAATTTCCATTGCAAAGCTGGTTTCCACCTACGTTAACATGTGAACACCATGAAAAAAAGTAGTATGGACACATTTTATTTATAACAAGGGTCCTGAATGATTGCGTTTAAAATTGACACAAATGAAGAGTAATCGTAACCTTTTCACTTTTTTCAAAAACCACACCACCTGGCATGAATGCAGACTACAAAAATGTGCAATTCACTCAACATATCTTTTATCAATTGCATTTGAAGTTGTCACAAATAATGCTTCCTTACCACACATTTTATTACAAAATAATACCACCGGGTCACAGCACGTAAATTAAAGGGGGTACATAGTGCCATAACATGCAAGAAAGATAAAAGCACAACAGAAATAGCAACAACAAAGTTGTTGAAATCTTTATTAGATATTCGTCATTTCATTTCACATTCCAGTCTGATATCAAATAACACCTGACTTTTGAACAATATCATGGAAAAATAACGTTCTGTTAGCTTTAAATGGCACAAGTTGCAAATAATTTCTAAACAAGATTTTGTACAGGGGAAAATATAAATACAACATACGGTTTCCTTTCTAAGGAAGAGTTTGTATTGTTGTACAATTGTTTGATTTTAATGGAAAATTAGCGAGTGCTAGCAATTAACACTACGCACTGCAAGCAAAATCAATAAACATTAAATACTTTTTACAGAAAAACCATGGATTGACTTTCTTGTGGTAATTACCCTTGAGAAAAACTGTTGCAGTGAATTTTGTACAACAGATCTAAACTTGTGGTTGACGCGCAAAAAAAGGTTTGTTATTTCTTATTATTTCTCAAGCCAGGTCTTTTGGAAAAAGATACAAATTGTTACCCAAGAAAATTTAGTAGATTTTAAAGGAGAATGTACATGGATAAGGAGGAGCACAGTAGTAGAAAAATTGCTTCAATGCCAAATTATAGTTGAATGGAAAATTGGTTAAAGGCTCGAAGTACGCGAAAATTAATGAGGTTATTTGTACATTGACCCAAGTTGGAACTTAAAACATCTAATAAAAGTTTTGGGGGGTGGGCTAAGTTACAGTTAGTGCTAAAGTGAACATTTTTTTCACTGGTCATTTTTTATTGCACTAAATATAACAAAGCCACCCTCAAAATTGCGGCTTAAATATGTCAAAGCAACATCTTCACATTGAGGTTTTTGGAAAATTAAAAATAAATAAATGATTTTTTTTTACAGGGCCAGATTTTGTACCTCTACAAACAACACAGGATCACAGCATGCGCTGGTAGTTTATAAAGGCAACATTCACTATGTAGTGCGAGATACACGAGAATATTCCAGGTACACGACAAAACATTGCATTGCGCTCGCAGGAAGTTACTCAAAAAAAATTGTGTCAACAATTTTATTCAGGTTTTAAACCAGTAGCTGTGTTGCCACGGCAACAAGCATAAACGTAAGATGGTGTATTTGTCGTGAAGGTTGTGGAACTTAGTGGTGTGCATATTTCGAGTGTCACGTTAATCTGTGGCATATTCTGAGTGTCATGTTAGTCCGTGGCATATTTCGAGTGTCATGTTAGCGTGTACATGAGTGGGTGAAAGTTACTCCCTTTCACTTGACATGATTTATCAAATTGCTTGGAAAGAACTTCACAGTTTTCATTAAAACAATTCGACAAGCGAAGGTACCACAGACAAAAATCTTTACACTTGCATCACAAACAAGGTTTAAGATAGGGAAGACAAAAAAATTTAAAAAGAGGAAAAGTGCAGTACAAGGTAGAAAACACTATTGCAGACACATTTGATGGCTTGTGCATTTCGCAATTGTGTTATTTGAGTTGGTTGTGTGTGAGTGAATATTAATTTAACACACAGACAATATTTTGGTTCATTTGGTGATAAAAATGCAAATGCTGTAAACCTGTGCATACCCTTGAAGGACTTGCGTGTCTCAGAGAGTATTAGTAGGGGTGTTTTATGTACAAATAAACATTTGAACTTTTTGGTAAATTTTAATGATTTTGTGTGGAGAATTCAGTAGAATTATATTTGAAAAACTATTGTAATAAAATGTCAACTTCTTAAAATACTAGTTGGAAAATAAATAGGTTACTATATAAGTTTCACACCAAAATAAAACACAGGTAGTTTCTGGTAATTTTGTGTAGATTTGTGCTTGATGTGGATGGCAAGTTTCAAACCCTAGGTTGTGTGCAAAAAAAATCTTCCATTGTGTTATTTTTAAATGTGTATTAGAGTTTATTTGTGGCACCCTAGAAGATTAATCTTCTAATCTTGCACCTAAAGCGAATGCTTTCAAAAAGTTCGCATGGACACATATTTAAAGGTGTATAAGAGTTCGGATGGACACACGCTGTGGAATTTTCCACAGTGCAAAGTCTATCTCTCTTGCAATGCAGGTTACTATAACGCCACAGTTGTGTTGACGACTGCAGCTAAAGTTGAGTTTGAGAGGATTTGTGAAGCACAAAACTCTGAATGGAGCCAATCTGGGCAATTGACGAATACATGGAAAGCTGCACCACCAAATGCGTGCACAGAAAACATCGCAATCAGAATTCCAACGACGTTCAAAAGAGCCCCAGCTTTGACCTGAAATATAAATTAACATCAAAAGTGATTTATTTTTAAATAGCTGTGATATAGAACGTTCTGCAGTGTGCAATCCACTTAAAAATAAAGAGAGTGTTATGGGGATATCGTTTTTCTTCTTGCCAGCACAGAATTGTCTAAAAATAACAGTCAACAACAAAAAACATCTGTCCTTGTTTTGATAAAGTGGTAAAATGTACATTTCAGGATAAGGTCACAGATAAACGAAAACCTAAACAGTTTAAAATAAACTGAAAGGTTGACCTACCATATCTAACATGGTGAGATGGCCGTAGGAATAAGCAATAGCATTAGGTGGGGTTGAAACCGGCAACATGAAAGCATACGATGTTATGACCGTTGATGGTAACATCAGATATAAAGGGTTTACACCCAGTACTTCACCCTTCAAGCAAAAATGTAAATAAATTAAAATTTTTATGTGATATATCCTAAATTATTGTGACATATTTAAACTTTAAATGGGTCTACACAGAATACAGACTTTTTAAGGCAGGACGGTTTCTCACAGTATTATAAAGTGAAAATAGTTTGATTGTGTTTGCAAGCAGTTGACAGCAATACCAATAACAAATGAAACACATGAATCCTGTCTATTTTTGAATGTGAGATAACTAAATTTGAAATAATTGCTAAAATCATAGCATAGATAACAGGTTATTCACTGATATTTACACCATATTGCTGTTTGATTAACAATAATTCTTACCAGTTCAGCCAGAATAGGTAAAAACACAGTAGCGGTGGCAGTGTTACTCGTGCACTGAGTTAAAGCGCAAACGACCAGACAACAAATAAAGTTGGCGGCAACAGGGTCGATGTGGCGCAAGGGCGCCATCTGCTGGCCAATCCATGATGACAATCCGGACTCCTTCAGTAAAACATTTTTTGGGTAAACATTAAACATTTGGTCTGGGATTTAGGAATATATATTATTTGAATATTAGAAATTACTGTTTTTCTTTAGAACATTGATATTTTTTGGTTTTCAATTTGACAGAAAGCAAAAAAATTCCCAACAAAGGACAATTATTCAACATGAATTAATTTGTCGCTGCTTGAATTCAATAAATATCATGGAATTGATGAAAGTTGAAGCTGTCAGACTTTACGATTAGCTTCATGACCAACAAAGATTTGGTTACAGATTTTTTCAACAACTTCAAAGCCGAACTCGGTTTGAATAATCGATACTGTAGGCAAAATTTATACAATAAATAACATTGTACAACAAAAGACTTTTTATACTGATGAAACATATTATAGCACTGTTGGTTCCAACCGAAAAAAATATTCATGTAAAGTGTTGTTTTCAAGCATTGGTCAGAAACCCACCTTTGAACCAAGGGCCATGGCAAAGCTTCCTCCTAGCAACAAAATAACATTCCAAGCCATCTTATGTTGGACAACATTCCATGTTAACAAGGCAGGAACTGGCCCAGGTTCACTCTGGTCTGTAATGATATATTGCACATTTAAAGCAATTGTGTTGAGAACTAGAAGAAAATGGACTAAAAACATTTTGATGCAAAATCGAACATCTTAGAAGACAATGCAGGAGTATTTAGGGTATCATATGACAAGAAAGAATGCTATTTAGCTATCTTACATTACTTAAATCCATCTTTGGCTTAAGATCAGGAAAACTCACCATCCTTCGCTCTACAGCAAAAGAAGTTTGGTCGTTTTGAGGGAAAAACAAACAAAATAAAGGTGATCGTCATCGCAATTGTTGCATCAGAAACATAACTGCAAAACAAATTAATAACACAGATAAGAAGTAATTATTTTCCTTGATATTAAACATATAATTAGCACTGTAATTCCCCATAATTCTTCTTAGAGGTAAGTTTGCAAATAAAATACCACTGATTTTTGAATTAAAAACAAAATTAATCTATCCTCAATAAAACTACCACATATAGAACTTGTTAAACAATGAATCAACCTAGTACTTAGCTTACCCTTTTTTGAATATTGGCAAGGAACCCCATCCATTAACGAAGCCTGGATCCCTTGTAAGCCACAACAATGCAAGAAGCGTGAATAAAATAAGAACAGATATTTCTGCAAAACTGGAAAAAAAATATAAAAAAAAAATTATCAAGATATTCTGTTAATTATGGTTTTGTAATAAGTGTCTTCCAAGCTATCAAGAGTTTGAATGCAAATTATCAGCTAAATAACTAAAACATTTCATGAGTATGTTGGGATTAATCCTTCATAAAATCATGTACAATTATTATTCCTTTGGAGAAACAAGAATGTCCAACTTTACCTCATTGGTCCAAGGTCATCATATTGTCGCCGGATCATTCTCTCCGCCTGGATTTCCTCTGGTGAACTTGCCTTGTTTCGAAAGATGCACGGGAAAATTTCTCTCCAGCTGAAATAAATTGAAAATTTATTTTGTCAATGTGAAATGGATTTTTTCAAATGCATGCTTTAAAAAACAAAACCTAATAATTTTCACAAAAGTATATGCAAAAAAAGCCATAAAATTTGCAAGCTGCAGACAGGGTGTGTACACGCACTGTTTCGACCTGCAAGGTCTCATCAGTGCAGCTGTTGAAGTGGCATTGTGCTAGCTTCTACATTAGCAGGAACACTAAATTCCACTTTGTGGTACCGTTCCGGTCACAAAAGTATTTTTACAATTTTATGCAAAAGAAGAAGTGGGTAAATGTTACACAAACATACTTGATATCAAGAAATAAATATTGGAGCCAAAACCAAGCAATCATCAGGTAGATTACCATTCCGGGGAAGGCATAAAATGCCCACGAGCCGAAATCAACTTCTGGAGCATGTGGATATGTCCTGTATAATGGATTACTGGTTTCAATGAGCACAAACAAAAATTCATTTTCTAATATAACTTATATAATACAACCCTAATACCAGAAAACTACTCAATATGAAATGAGTATGTGATGAATGTGAGTGACAGTAACATCAACATGTACATTATGTTTAGTTACTGGCTTATTTATATAAGAAAGGTAAGAATCGCTACAAAATAACATTCCAACATATTGCAGATGAAAATTGTTTGCAAGGTATTTATAAATTGAAGACTTAGACTTATCCAGGATTTATTTAGGAGTAAATTTTCTAATATGCAACTACTTATTACATATGCAAAACAAAATATTTAAGATTAATTGCAGAAGTTTGTGTTAGCCATAACGTTATCAGGAGATTATATTATTTAAAAACTCCTATTAATTCTCACGTTTTGAATTGTCCGGCCATGATGAGATTTGGGCCAGTTCCGGTCAGAGTGGCCGTGCCCCCAATATTAGCAGCATAACAAACACAAATAGTCAGCGCTTTGCACAAGTTTTTGTTTCTTTGTTGTCGCTCCAACTTCGTATCAAAGGTTTGGGCAAAACTCTGAAAAATTCAGGGGGTTATGAGATTGCAACCGCTGGACAGATTCTGATGTCGAAATCAAAGTTATCACAAAATGTGATTCAACAAAAATTTAATGAAAAAAAATTTATAAAATCAAAATCAAAATGAAATATCATGGTAAAAATAAACAACAAAGATAATAGTTTGCAAATTCTGTTCCTAAACATTTTGCTGGTTCAGAAGAATGTAAAATAAAAAGTAAAATGTTTAAATAAAACTGAACATACTGAATTTGCTTCTTGGTTTGAGATAAGGTTTGTTGTTGATATATCCGGTGCCTCACCACTGACTACCACATCCTAGTGGACAAAATACGGCGATAAATAAAAAGCCTGTGGTGAAATATTATCGAAAAAGGTGCACAAGGCAAACAGGTAATGCATGAAATGACAAATATCTTTGCAGCAATTTTTCTTCAAAGTAAAAAAAATTGTGGGTGAAAATCATTAAAAAACACTTTGAATATCATTGCATGCAAAGGTTTGGGATTAAATGTTTTGTTTAAAAATGTTTCTGACATATTTAATACAAACACTTCTAGTTTGACTATACATTAAAAATAAAAACACACTTACCAGATTTTCATTTAGTGGAGCTTGATCTTCTGTGGGACTGGAAATAAAAAATTAAATAGAAGTTGATTGTAAATTGATTGTGGAGCAACACAAACAATACCTATCTCGAAAAAATCCAATGTATTGCAAACAGTAATAATGATACAGTTATTAAAATACTATATATGCGGTGAAATTAGAAAAAAAACATAATTTTAATAGTGTAAGCTGCAGACAGATGGTGACTGTTTCGACCTAAAAGGTCTCATCAGTGCAGTCACCACAAAGTGGAAGTCTTTGCTTGGCCGTTTGGTTAGCAAAGTCGTCTGAAAGTCACACCAGTGGCCATCTGTCTGCAGCTTATACACAATTCATATTATTGGCTCCACTTTGCTTATCTTATAATTTTAATAGTTAACCAGTTTATAATTGCGATATGAAACAAGTAGTTTCACAACAGTTCCTCAAAGACATGTAAATCAAACCTGAGTTTTTCATTCATGACCGAGGTGTAGTAACTTCCATTGGGTGTAGTAGGTGACGCTTGGTCAGGTAACTTCTCAAACTCATTTCGGTTATTGCCTAAAAATCGGCAAAATAAGATTAAGTCCAAGACAGAAAGTACATTTGCCACTGGTTGAGTTAAAGTATTCCAGATCACTGTATGTGCATGGGGTTTTATTGTTTAGGTGATTAATTATTGCATTTAAATTGTAAATTACCTTTATAATTTGGTAAAATAAAGTTCAACCTGGTGCATATGGTGACCTTTGTAGCTAGGTACAGACAGAATGCCATGAAAGGTAAAATTAGTGTACAGTGTAGGGATCATATTTGACAACGATAGGGTAAAATGTCCAAAATGTTGATAAGGTCAAACAACACAAAAGTCCTTAAGTCTCAATGAGCCTTTGTCCTAACAATGGGGAATTGTCTGGTATTGTTACAAAAACACAGACTAATTAGGATATTTGATACAACACGTGTCTCCCGCAATGTTTTTACTACAGTGCTTGATGTACCAATGTTCAGCGCATGATACAGGCGTGCCACTGACGCGAGCCCACACACCACAGGCACGTGGGGCATTGTGGCATTGGGCGTGACTACCAGGTGGTGTCTGCAACACATGTCAGAGGACACATGTACAACTATGTACAACTGTTGTTCTATTTATGATACCACCGGAAACCTTATACTAAATTTTGTCATGTAAATCCGCTCCACACAATGTGTTAAACTGTGGGAGGTAATTTGTCAGATTAAATTTTCTGTGTTGAATGAGAAAACTTAAGCTTCTACCATTGCAAGATTGTAACAAGGAATTCATCAACAACAAGTTTATAAAGGCCAAGCTATGTTAAGACATGACTTTTACTATTGCTTTGTCAGAATTTTACCGATTAAATGTTTTACGCACCTTTGACAATTATCCTGTTATTTATGTACATCATAGGCTAAAACACCCACCCAGGTCTTAAAACAAGAAAAACGGTAATGTTCCTAAAATAGTATTGCAAAGTCAAAGGAGTCAAATCGCAATCAAAACATCCTCTCGTCAAGAATGCGCGTTCCGACATATCGTCACTTGATTAATGAGCAATACATAATTTGTTTTGTGACACCTCTATAACAGTCTACTAAGGAAGTAACGTGATATGGGTATTTTTAGCACTTTAAATATCGAAATATAATTACCTAAAGGCAATGTTTGTGGATGAGGTTTCGATCGAACTATTTTTTGGTGATTGCCGTCACCAGGTGGCGTTGATGAACCGCTGCTAGATTTACTTCCCTGTTCAACATCCTAAACAAAAAGAAATGGTTCAGTTTGTGCCTTGACGTCAACTAATTAGTTTAATTGCAAACAAACATCTTTATTTTGATATGTGAAATACATTTTGTGCTTCTAAAAGCAATCTTCACCTATTTAATGTATTGCTTTGATCTGGGATTAATTTAAAGTTAATTCTACTTACTACATTCTCAAACTAAGTTGCTTCTAATTTTGACATTTCCAATTAACACACTAAATTTTTTTTATTATTATTCTAACATGTAAAAAGAGTATCGGGGCATAGCTTATGTGTGTCCAACTCCAGCTTAATCATTGCAAACAAATGTTTTATGGCTAAAAATGATTTGCATCTAGTAAAGGTATTTCCTATTCAAACATAATAAATAGGCCTAAGGTTAAATATACACTGGAATGCCATCGTGTAGTGGAAGCGGATGCCGCTATGTTTGTTTAACGCAGACAACATGAACAGAAACGTACCCCTTCACTTGTAAGCTCCTCAAGTACCGCTTGAGCAATGGGAATCATCATTGCCGTTGTAGCAACGTTGCTAATCCACATGGACAGAAAAGCAGTTGTTGCCATGAACCCAAACAATAACCTGGAAAGTAAAAGCGGGAAAATATGTTTAATTTCTCTTTTTTGAAAATATGTTAAAAAAAATTGCTTTTTGATATTTTTTGATACAGAAATAGTTTAAATTTGGCAATCGAAGCTGTGTTGACCCGAAAAATACCCTGCTTTCAGACAAATACGTGTTTAATCTACATCAATTTTGATTGAAATAGTTTAGTAATAACCAGTGTTGGGCATTTTAACTGAGAAAAGATAAAAAGTCCAATAAACTATAAAAAATCCTTCTGACTGTGTCATGTAAATGCTTGCAATAGTTCAACGTGTATGATATGCTGTATGTCTATAGCAACCACTTTGTTTACTTAAAACGAAAAATTTCACGGAAATGAAAGTGGGTGTGAAGGGGGCGTGTCCCACAAAGACCAGTCACGATTCGACCCAATGTAACCTCCAACGTCGCGACAACGCCTAGTTGAAGTTTTTGAACCCATTTTAATCCCGCCAAAACCCTCAGGGAGCAGAAAGGAAAGGATTTCAAAGAGCTCCTCAAGCGGCCAATAAAGGTCGGCATGTGCAGCTGGGTAGCAATTAAGGTCGTGGCTTCTTGCGCCTCAGTCTATTTTTAAAGTGTATTCGCTTTGTTTTTGGTGCACAATAGTCGCCGCGGGCGAGTTTGGCGGTTTTTGCTTCAAGCACATCCAACCAAACTGCTCAGTTTCCATTGAGATTTTTTTATCATCAATTTTGCAAAACCCAAAAACGAAGAAATTGTTCTTGCAAAGAATGGGAAAGTTTCGAACAATTTAACTAAAATTTGGTCGCATACAAAAGTAAGCCAGGCTTCGTATGGAGACTAAACATACTGGAAAACTTACGTTTCGTAAGATCGTTTCTTATCTTTAACTCTCATACAATCTTCAAAAAACTATACCCAAAGCCCGACAACATTTTTTCGAGCAACGTCGGCGGTAAAGCAACCCTGGGTACATGACTGGGGTTAGTGTACGTGAGGCAAGGCATAAATCGCAAGGTTAAACAAGTACACACGTGTCTAGGGTTTGTAACGCTTCTCGTAGATGTTTATCGAGCGTACGATCACCTGTTGGGTGAGTTAGAAGGGTTGTCTGTGTACGTGTTCGACGCTGCATACCAACTGGAAGCCTTAACACGGACCGGAAGCTGCCCGGTGCGGAAGGAAGCATACGCGATAAAACGCCGGGTCACGATGTGACATAATTAACTTCAATAACCAACGCATGCGCGAACAGTTAAGGGAAAGTCCCTGAGTATGGTAGCATTTGAAATTCGAACACCGGCAATTTTTTTTCTGGCTGTTTCCATTTGTTTTTTTGTAATATTTATGAGTCATGTATTTTAGGAATAAAGGAAAATCTTGTCAAAAAATGGTGCTTGAACTCCTTCTAATCAAGATTGTTTCGCACAAATAAATACGGAATATCATCAAAAAGCAACGGAGCTCCCAACTGCAAGGAACCGAAAGAGGAAGTGAAGAAGTTTATTTGGTAAAACACAACATCTGAAATGAATTTGTTCATAAATCAGTGTCTACTATAGAGGAATAGAAGCAAGAAAAGACCAGGTAAGTCCCAACACCAATCGTTTCGGAAGTTCCCAGGAAACGGGTCATATCCTCTAGATTTAAATCACAACTGATGAGGGAGGAATGGTTTATATTTGTGACAATCATTTCGACAATGGTTCGGTAAAAAAAATCTTTCATCTATTGCGGACCAGGAAATTGTAAAATCTAAAAACTAAAAACCTTTAAGTTTGCCTTTGGCAACAGAAAAACAACAAATCCATCAGCTCCAAGAATTCATTAGGCGACACTTGCTTATATTACCAACTACTGACGTAGCAATGACGTCAACGTCACGTCATCTTTCGTTGCAGTGATTCATCGGAATTTTACTTTTAAGCAATAAAATTTAATCTCCAATGTCGTATCGATGAGCAGTTTAAACAAAGGACATTGGTTTTCTCTGTGACCTTGAGAAATTGCAATAAAGGACAATCAGAGGTTTAATAAAGATTCCGTTGGTGGAATTCATGGAGCGTATAAAGGGGGGGTCCAGTCAATGACGTTGTCATTGTGGAGTAGCTCAACAGTAAACAGTAGCCCTATTGTCGGCACCTTTTCATTCGGGGACGCTAAGTTTGGATAGGGCGTCATTGATAAAGATGGCAGTGCGACAATTGTGGCCGAAATCACGACTTTATGCGCGCTTTGAACCGATTCAAATCTGTCTGCTACAAAAAAAGCGTGCGTCATTGTGGAGTTCAAACACTGGGGAGAAGCACATTCCCCGTCCATAGCCAGTACAGGCTCGTTAATAATGCATACCCTTTACACAATGACTTACAAAACGTCACTATTGGTATAGCTTCACAAATGAAACCGAAATTATGTGACTCGAAACAGCAGCGCGTTACGGACACGGAGCTTTGTTTTGCAAAAATAACTTTCAAAGAGATTTTTCACGTGTTGTGTGATCACATATTGTTGGAAAGAGCTTGTACGCTGTTGTAGTACATGAAATCTACCCAAGTTTTAGAATTTTTGTCTATTTCATTTAAAGCGATTTAAATTTTTGTTTGTTAGGAAAACGGAAAAACTACCACCTTTTTTTCAAGAGACACTCCGTATGACCGGTTCGGGATATTTTGCGCCGGGTGTTGTGAGCAAGTTTTTTAAAACTCGTTTAACCGGTTTAACACAACATCAAATCACAAACCTTTCAGGCAGCTTCAAGGTACGCCCACTATCAACATCGTCACGTAGTTTACGAGACCTTGCAGAACAAGCTAAAAGGACGCTGGCTTTAAGGATGCAGCGAGGACGTCGAACGTCCTTCAGTACCCATCCGCATAACTCACCGTCTGCGGTTTGCCTTGCGACGCCGGTGATTGGTTAAAAAAAGTGGGCGTGTCTAAGGTGTGCCTCGTTTCCTTTGGAGTCGTCGGGTCACATTCACAAATAGCGCGTGCGTTTACTCGCGAGTGACGTCATTCAAATGAGTAGATTTATTGAACGCCCACATTTTTCTTCCATATTCTCTCTTTTATAAACTTTCCAGTGGCGTAGTAGAAAGTTTTACGGCACAAGAATTTCCCTACTTTGATGCAGAGTTAAACCGCCCCGTTCAAAAGTAGGTACACTTGGAACAGTTTGAAGGAAACTCTGTATTTGCAAGTTACTCAGAATGACTGCGATAAGCCCAGGCCAGCTTTCCGGGAAACTGGGGAGTGGTTTATGCCAACCGAATTGTGTACTTCCTTTTATTAGTAAATGCTTGGTTATTTATGGGTGGACTACCAACATATGCTTTTACGTAAGCATGTTGTGGCTTTCAAATCACTTCCAAATCCCAAAACAACCGCCAGCTCTCAATGTAATCTATTTCAGTGCAATGTGTGTTTCAAAGAATGTCTTTAAGTGAGCTCAAATTGAATAGGGCGGTATCCAATTACAGGCTACTCTTCTCAATTTATTGTTTCTAGTTTTAAAATATGTGGAAGGTATTTCAAAACATTATGGAAATTTGAACTAGTGACACAAAAAATTTAAATCTCCTACCATCTTGGCTTTGCTCCCACAAATGTCAACACTTTCAGGGCGATTCTTTTGTGAAGATTCCAGTGTTCAACTGCCACGGCAACAGCCAACCCTCCAAGAAAAAGGACATTCACATCTTTCAGATATTGAACGCTAGTCTAAGAACAACAAATACAAAATTAAGACATATATATGATAATGTAGTATTTAATGACTTTTTACTGCCAATAATATGTTTAAAAATTTTGTGCAAACCAGACATAGTTTACACAACATACCCTTTTTGCTGTTACTACACCAAGCATGGGGTAGAGTACAAGTGGTAGAAGTGCAGTGACGGCAAGGGGTACAACCTCGCTCACCCAGTAGATTGCCATCAATAGAATCGTGTACGCACATGCTAGCTCCTTTAACAAACAAATTTTCAGTTGACTTTATTGGAACACCTGTATTTAGAGATAATTACAACTAACTTACTGTTTGTAGATCTGGTGGGGGGAATATCAACAACGGCAAAAGCAGTATTGGAGTGATAATCAGAATCAGAGTACGCTTAAATTTCTTTAACTGCAGACAAGGCCCAATGCCCATTTTGATAAACTTTGCACAAATGACTATCAAAGCTAAATAGGTAAATATTATGTAAATCATTGTAAAACAAGTTTGTTCATTATATTTACAAAGAAATTTGTCATCAATTCAGACAAATTATTTAAAAGATCTTCCAAACTTTTTATCACCACATACACAATTTTAAGTTCGTTCAGCAAAACACACAAACATAAAACATCAAATACAGTTCAAAAAATCAGCTTTCCAACTTTAGTTGACCACTTTGGTTCCATTCACACAATACAATTATACCTTATCTTGCAGTATTTCAAAATGTTAAAATTGTAACCATATCAAAAACAAACACACAGCCCACAACGTTTATGCATTGGTTGACCGTAGAAAGAAAACCAGTCTTGCTTCAATCAATACTATTTAATTAATACAGCAGTGGCAGCGCATTCAGCACAACAACAGCTGTTAAACTGATTACCGGAGCAGCCATTTACTACGAACGCACTCTTGGTTCAGCCAACATTAATGGTTAAACAACAACACACCGACTCGTTAATTTCGCTTCCACGTACACCTTTCGAGTCCCATGAAGTATTTTAGACGAAGGCAAAGCGGTCGTTTCACGCGGTCTTACGGTACCACGCCATCACGCTATACACACGCACAAAGCAGGGTCGATTCGTTCGTTGGAAAAAAGGTCGTCGCGCCGCCGTGTTAACCGTGCGATAATTCTCCTTACTAACAGCCAACGTGTTTAACTGTGGAAAAGCAAACTTCACCAATATCACTCTAGGATGGAATGTTTTCACAAAGTTACCAGCACAGTACTACTAAGAATGACTTTACCCCGCACTTATGTAAGTTACCATGAAACGCACAAACCACAGTCGATCACCTTTAACTTGGGCTCCTCCAATGACTTGAACTTAGCACCGAGCCATATTATAAAACCACTTGGGCAGCCGAAATGGGCTTAAGATCTGGTCTCGTACCTGGAATCGCTTGTAACTTAACAAGAATGACATGTGGTTTTTACTACTGCAATTCACACCCACGCATTCATTTGGGAAAAGCCTAATGGGTATTTAGTATAAAGTAGCTAACTTTAAAGTGCAAATCTTTGTGGTGTAAGCGTTTCTTAGCCTTGGAGTATTTCAAGGGCCCAACGTAGCGCGTCAGATGGTAAATTAGTCACCAAGACTTAGCCGAAGGCAAAATTACCATAAAACTACTATCTGAACGTGGCTTGTTTATTTTGCTCTGATGTGATTGGGTGACGCATACCAAAAAAGGGGCGCGTGTAAAGTGGGCGTGTTACTACGAAACCCTGATGTTAGCTTTCTAAATATTTGTCTTGCAATTCCTGTATTACCTGAAATATGCAGGGCACTCACTGTGTATTTGTATTGCGTTACTGTGTTATGTTACTCATAATAGCCGAATTATTAATTCACTGTGTGTATTTAAATTTGACATTTACGAAGTAGTGGCTTAATTGGTTTCAAATCAAATCACTTCTATTTTGTACACAATTGTCTTAAACTTTAAAGTTACTACGCACATTAACAGTAAACATTAAACATAAAATGGTATCAGCACCGATAAAACCACAGAGGTATGGAATCAAGCGTGAAGCATGTTCTTCATTCCAATTTTGTGGCGCCTTTTTCCTTCTTCTTCTTTTGCCCACACACTTCGTCGTGAGAACTTTCGGCCAAAACACGTCAGTGGATTATTCTGAGTGCTCAAAACACGAGGCAACATTTAAGCTTTCACTGAGTTGGATACTTACAGAGCATAGGAATGCCGGGCATATAGGCTGCTAATACATTTGTTACATGGCGACCGCATGTCCGAACATTAAAAATCAAGTGACTTACTATTTGTACCCTTCATTATTATCTTTTTTTACCACAACGGGATTCGATCCCAGGATATCTTGGGTACGAATCCAGATCAGGTTTTCTACTTGGTATATCGGTCGGGCGCTAAACTGATGTCACCAATCGCCCGCCTGAGACGGCTATCCCTCGTACAAGAAGCACCAGCGCCTCTTGGCGGATGCCTGCGTAAAGGTTTTAGAACCAACGACTCAAATATAGTTTTAAAATTCAGGAATGCAACAAGGGACTGACGATACCCGAATATATATTTCAGAGGTTTTTTCGGACTCATCCTGTTGTTAGCAATTGCTTCTTGTAACTAATACATGTGTCATACGAATGCATTTAAACCGGTAAGTAAATATTTACCTAAAATCACTTGCTCACTACGCGAAAATGTTTGGTGGGAAAGTTTTTCAAGCACATAATTGCTACTGAAACGTGGAATTAAACCACGGTCTTGGGTTCTTTGGGATTCTTACGTGTTTACGAAAGCTTGCTCAATTCAATTTCCAACCGTGAGAACAGTGACTACGTTTTGAACAACATGAATGTGTAGAGAACAGAAATAAAACTTTTTAGCATCAGATTTGGTGCTAAATAAGTAGGGGTGCTAAGCAATGCTGAAAGACAAGTGGTATAAGCCGTTAGAATTCAGTGCCTGGTGTGTCATAGGTAGTTATTAGAAACTTTAAATTTAGTAAATATATTCACTCATTTAGGAAATACTACGTAGTACACGAAAACACAATAGTTTACTTTTTTCGTGTGAATCGTTTCCGGTGTCATTTTTTTGTACTTTCAACTCTCCGCTGTGTTGAATGTTGCAAATTATTTCTGTAGTTGTTAGCAAGCACAAAAACATTCAGCGCAGTAATGGACGTAAATTCCTACCTAAGCAGAATAGGAATCCATGAAAGTAATTTGGAACCGAACCTGGACAATCTGATACGTTTGCAGTTGGCTCATGTTAGCAAAGTTCCGTTTGAAAATCTGGACATGTTTGGAGGTGAAAGAAGGCAGTTGGATTTATTGTGTGCTTACAATAAGATTATTAAAGTGAGTCCAGATCTGTTTTGGTTCCACGATGGAACTTCCGTTTGATGTTTGGTACCAGAAGATTCACGTCAAACAAGTGAAACAATTTTATTCACATTCAACAGAGCCAAGATTTGATTGTTTTTGTTTTTTCTCATTCTAACAATATTGAGAAACGTAGAATGCAGAGAAAGTTACAAACACAAAAAAACCCGCGCAGTTTACCCGGAAGGAGAGGAAAACGGAATAAGTTTCCTCAGAAATTTTTGTTTGTAGGGAAATCGTGGGGGAATCTGCTACGAAGTGAACGCTCTCTACACATGGTTGCTACGACAACTCAAATACAACGTCAAGGTCATCCAAGGTCAACCGTATGTGGCCGACACCGACCAATTTTGCCATCACATGAGTCACTTTTTGCCGATGGTGAGTGAGTATTGGCGACATTCTCCAAGAAATTACGTCATCAAGCAATCTAGTCACGTGCTTTTGTATCAGGTTCAATTTGGGAATGGAACAGCGTTCATTACGGATGTTGCGTTCGGAAAGCATTGTTGTCTGAACCCTGTTTTACTGAAAGAAAACACAGAGCAAGTCCAACCGAACGGTGTATACAGGTAAAATCACACTTCTGTCTAAAGTCAATGCGCTTAAATTACCTATTTATCTCATGTGTTTTTTTTCAGCAAAATGTAAGCCTTTTTAGTATAAAACAAGTTTTTTGCACTTACAGTTCTAATAAGAAAGACAATTGTTCGTAAACTTCACGATAAATGCAAAACAAATGCTCTGTAAAACTTTTTTCCTCTCTGACTTTACGTTGGTCAACTACATATTTTACAGACTTCGTAGAGTTGATTTAATGAGTAAAGAAAATTTTTACCTTGAAGAAAAATACCTGGATCAAGTTGATGAAAACGGTTTGTTGTAACGCAAGACCCTTACGAATAACTTTATAAGGTTACGATGGAAATATTACAGTTTCATGTCCAACATCTTAGCTTTGACTTTAATTGTTATTTAAATATTATCAAGGAATTTGTAATTTGGATTATCTGTATAAACCAACTTATTCATTCTGTAAAAGACGAACTACTGAATCTCGCTACATTCCAGGTAAAGTCAGTCCAGCTTCTGTGGCGGAACCTCGTTATTCGGGAACAAAATACCGCGAAGAAGGATGGAATATTCTGTACAAATTTACTGTTGATACCAAGTACGAACTAAACGATTTCGGACAGTCATTCGATTATTACCATGACGACCCCGACAGCTTCTTCAGGAATAACAGTTTTGTATCGGTCAACAACAATGGATCGGTCTGGAACCTATGGGGGAATACCTTGACTGAAATAAGCTTTCGCAAGATGCCACACTTGGTGAAATTTAGTCGCAGGACAGTGTTTACCGACGAAGAAATCAGGGATATCATCATGACTAGATTTGGTTTCACACCACCGCAAACTTTTAGGCCGAAAGCAAAAAGTTTGCAGTTGTGAAGAGTGTCGCAGCATGGGATGTTGTAATGTAAACACTTTTCCTGGAAGTGCTCTATTCAACAACTTTCTAACTTCCATTATATTCGGGCCGATAAATAACCTGCTGCAAACCAATTTTTAAATGATTATGTGCTTTTGTTTCAAGTTTAAATTTTTTTTTGTTTTATTCACAAATCATGCATACATTTCAAAAGCAAAACATGCTGAGAGTTACACAGACAACACTTTCTCACAAAAATATATAAACATTTTGTTTTATGTCACAGCGCATATCACGTAAACGAAGAAATTGGAAGGTTGGAAGAAGTACATGAAAGAGATGGTGCCGAATTGTCATTGCTTGTCACTGATTTGAGATTTATAAAACTTTAGTGTATTGGTTGGTAGTGAGTAAAGTCTAATGGGAAAAATTAGAAACAACAATTCCACTTAAAGGAGTCCATTTGACTTTATGGTCGTTATAGGCTAAAGTTCCAGACGGGTCAGCAATTGTTTATCATCAACTCCGTGTTTGATGTTCTAGTTGACAGGACTGCAACAGAAAACATGACCCTTGAAGTAGCATACACCGGTCGGGTTCAAGCAATTTCCTGCTAGATCACCCCAGGCGGGCCGACCACCGTAAAGGTCAAAATAATTGAGGCAGAGTCGGGCTAAGTTGTTGTTGTCGTCGCCGATCTGCAGCCAGTTTCCCTCGTTATCCCTGACAAAAATAATACAATTACCATATACCTGTGGGCCTACAACTAGAGATATAAATGTGGACAAGAGATTAAATTTGTCGTTTACTTGATTCAGCAATGTACATGCGCCATGGAGCAGTTTAATCGGTTATTTTTTATTTGAAACTGCTATGCTTCTTGACAGTGAACAACAAAAAAAGTACAAAGAAAAGTCAAATTATTTTTAACGTCAAACACAACAAGAACGAAATAACATCGTCCATATCTCATTCCATTGAAGAAATGGAAACAAGTTGAATAAAGAAAAAAAACAATAATGTTAACAAACAAAATTTTAGACAACTGCTGTAGGTATTGAAGTTTACTGAAAACAGGCAATAATCCCTATTAAATTGGTTTTTGTGGCTCTTGAGTTGTTTTAGCTTAGTGCTAAAGGGTGAAGTTGGCACTTTAAAAAAGATTCAGAATAAAAGTAGCCGGCCTCTGCATTAGAGTTACCGCCAGTAGCCTACATATCGAACCTGATGGGTGTCCAATTATCACCAAATAATACTCCGGTCACTCTGACTTCCCCGTTGTTGCAAATCTGAGGAATTGTGCAGAGATCTGTATTGGGTGATGACTTGCAAAAATCATCAGCTACTTTCCACGTAAGTGTTTCGGGTTGGATATAATAGTAGTAGATGTTGAAAAGTCCTCCCGCATAACTCTGATTCAATGCAACTAGCGAAATATCTCTTGTAAGAAACACGTTGCATGTACATAATAGTCCTAAAGACACACAGAGAGGCACTAAAACACACACACACACACACACACACACACACACACACACACACACACACACACACACACACACACTCACACCTGTGTTCTGGAACGTCCACCAAGCAACATCCAAGCTCGTGGGGCCCCATCCAGTGGCTAAATCTGTTCTTTGCAATTCCGCTTCAAACGATAGAAGATTGATCGCCAGAATTTGAATATTGAACTTCATATTTGGTGCTGTGGGTGCGTTAACCCTGGCATCAACATGCAAAGCTTTTTGTATGAAACATCTTTCGTACACAACAGTTACGATGAGTTTTGATTCTGTTGATTCTGTTTGAACGGAGACTGTCCCCTTGTCGATGGCACCTTTGAAAGTTAAGTCAAACCCTTATACACTGGTAGTTTTTTCGATCCAGCAATTATGATCATTAGCACCAAATTGTGTGAAAATTTACGATAAATACGTGTTTAAACATTATGCTCATTACAATATAGCAAAATTATCTGGTTTCGAAATTCCAAGGACTTGGGTGTAAACGAGACTAACTTTTTTTCACTATTACCTTTCACTGTAACTACTTACTTTGGCAATATACCGCCAAGCACAATAAAGCCAAAAAGCCAAAATGTGAACTCATCACGATGTTGTTGATGGCAATCTTGGTTTGAGTTACACACAGCGTATAACTTTACTCCTGAAAAAATAGCTTTAGAAAAATCGCACTTGTTATAAGTACAATATTCAACACCTAATGCGGTTTTGCGTAACAACATACTTTTATTAAGTTATAGGTGGTGAAATCACACGACAGTATGACGTCAATTGCACGAGAATGTTTTCTAGAATTAGGTCGTTTCACTTTCCGGAAATGATTTATGAAAACCATTGTTTTTATTTCCACACAATAACAATTGCAATTATGACTCACTTGTGATTGTTTTCAACAGATTATTTGTGACATCATACCTCGCTCTGTAACATTTTGTACGCCATATCTGTGTATGAATAACCGAGCCATATAAAAACTGGCAAAATTGATGTGAAATCAATTTTTCAAACTATAATTTAATTTCCGAGAAACATCTGCAAACAGATCAAAACCCTACAAATAGTTGCTCTTTACGTTTTCGAATTTTTGGAGATTGAAAAACAGCAAGGACCAAGTTATCGTTTTTCCAACATTACTGGAGAATTTTGAAATGCTACAGAAAAGAGGAAGCGCAAAAGACATGTATTTCAAAAATCTGGATTCAAGTCGAAACACTTTAAATACGCGGACACACACATTGTAGCATACAAATGTTTGGGACAGAAATACCTCAGTAGATTTTAAAAATTTCTATCGAAACCGGCTGTTTTGCTTACAGAAGACAAAAAAAGTAATCTCTCCCCAGATTCTAAATACTAGGCGTGATGTTTTACCTCTGTTCGTTTCACACCAGTTATTCCCAACATTTTAGTAGCTATGGAAGAACAGTTTTAAATATTCATCAAGGTCGCGGACCCCTATAGTAATAATGTAGCTGTAGCTCTGGTCGAACAGAGTTGTGTGAATGTAGACACGGGTGTAAAACAACAAGGAGGAAACTCTAGAAACCAAATTGAGTTTAACATAAACGATCAAAAAAAGTTACTTAAAAAGTGGGAAACAAGGCATGTACATTTTTAATAATTAAGGCAGTTCGTCCTGATACCCCAGGTTGGAATCCTGAACCACAATTCCAGAGATAAAACCTGTTTTTCGACATTTAAGCAAATTTTTTCCGATTGTTTTAAGGAAACTCGTCTTCTCATCTTCCGTTATATCTATTATATGCTTTCCGGCATCTGCAGCGTGACGTAGCAGTTTCTCGCTTTTGACAAATAATTCTCTTTTCATATAATGATAGCCAAGGTTGTTTAACGCCGCGCTGTATAAGAAATGTTCCACAGCTATATTCCCAAACCGCTTTTCCATTATTTTAATCTCGTCTTTCATTGTTGCCTCCCTGTCCGGATCCCGCGTTAGACGTTGACTCCATTCGATTGCTTCCAAACAACGGACTTCACATAAGCACGCAAAATCCGCGTCCACGTTTTTCATGCTCTGTATTTTATGCCTTATGCTTTGCATCACTGGAATTACGTAACCACTGACGACTTCCTGGCGTGCTTCCGGGAAACCTCGTTTTTGCGTTTCAAAAAGTTCCCACGCACAATCTCGAAGGCCCTCGGCACCTTGGGTCGCGTCCGGATGTTTTCCGTAGAAATCTGAAGCAAGTTCGAGAAATAATATCGAACGAAACGGTTTCCCCGACAGTCTATGCTCGCTTCCACTGCTCTTCAGACTGCCCGCTTGCGCCCCGTACCCTTCAAATGACCTTGAGAGTCGCATCTTCGTTAACTTTGCTTCGAGGAAATTTTCTTGCATCAAAAAGGCGACAAAGATTTCGATCAGATGATTCGTTCCGTCTGAAAATAAGAGGAAAGTTGTTCCAGGGAAAGCAGAACTTTAGGAACCCGCATTTGTTTGCGAGGTTTTCACTTTGCGTTTATAATTCTATGGATAAAGATCTGTCAATCCTTGTCGTGTAAAATCTGCTGCTAAAGGTTTGCAATGCATGGAAAATATTTTATAAAATCAAAGATTGTTCGCACGTTTTTTAACCGTACTTTTGTATTTAATTTAGTGGTTGAACCTGCTTTTGGTGCTTTTCCAGGTAAGTAGCAGTGTTGGATGTAAGCTGGGGAGGAACGGGTCGTAGATTGACCTTGAATGTCCGCTAATGCAATGGGGAGGTTGCAAGGTAAAAATAATAATTTTAATTTGGGCAAAATCAAAGCATGCTTTTGTAAAGTTACACCAGCAGCATTGATATAGGAAAGCATGCATGATTTAAATGTTCAATATGTGTCAACATTACCAGGCATAGTCAATTACCTGTTTGCTGATCGTTTTCTCCTTCATCAGGTCGAATTTTGTCGCCGATTTTTGCGATCTGAAGTTTTCAAATAATTTTTACTTTTAAATTTTCACCATACGGCTTAACTGTATTACTTACGGCACTACTTGAGTCCATGTTTCGATTTAAAAATTCAAATATACCAGAACAAGACTTTAAATCTTATCTAACCGACGATGGCATTCGTTATTTGGCAAAGACACAAAAAAACCTGCCAATTCCATGAAAATAATCTTCGACGACATATCAAACCAGTGATAAACTGCTGCCATAAAAATTTTGTGTGCTCCCCTTGTTCTTATACGAGGTTAGCCTACGATTTTCCAGTAACGTTTCGCTGGTCAAACAAGTTACGTCACGCTGCTCACGAGTAACAAATTAATTATTAACAGATAACCAAGAATGCAGTAAATGTGACAACGGTTATTGACTTTCTAAAAATGCTTACGTTCAGTAGTTAAAGTAGGTCGGTACGGAAGGAATTCAACGAATTTCTTCCCAAATTATAGTTTTTGCGATTAATAAGGTTTAGTAAATTCATTTACTTCCTTAATAAGTCTCGCCTTGTTCACGAGAACACAGTGGTTTCTTTTTTCGTGTAAATTCAATCGTTTCGCGACTACTTTCGGTTCGTGCTGTGTTGACAGTTCCTCTTTCACCTCGTTGTGTTACAAACACAAATACACCTAATTTTAATCTTACTACTATTAATGAACAAAATACACCTTAGCTTACAACCAAAACAATGATATTTTTATTATTATGAGGTAGAAAACGACGATTTTGATTAACTCAAAAAGAATTTGGCCTCGGTTAGGCATTGTCTTTTTCTCTGCGACAGCAAATTACAGCAACTGTAATGATGCTTCGATAGTACACAAGCGAAATCAATTTTTCTTAAAAAATAAATCTGTTGACATAAATTAGAGGCTTGTTGCTTTAAAACACATAAAAAAATACAAGGTTAGGTCGGAACATCACATTTGAGAAGACGTTTTAAGCAAGAACAAACGCAACTGTCAGTTGGAGATCTTGATGTTTTATAAATATTTCCAGTTAATAGAAAAGTGCAAAGCAAGAAAACACAACTTCACGAAGTTTTGAAGGTAGCAAAATATTTGCAACCCAACAATATACAGACAAGGACGGATCGTGTAGTATTAAACTTCTTGCCTATATTTGCTCAATTAAAACTCCACATTCACAGACTTGGGGCACAGAAATATCGTTGTAATGTTTCTCCCACGAACTATTTCAACTAATTTTGTGCCAACACAAAATTACTCAGCAATTGTCGTCAGGGTTTGGTTTGTTTTCAAGATATTCTGTATAAGACTCAAAACATCGACATCGTGACGTAAATACTCTGCCGGTATGACGTCATTGGTTCGCATTTGTGCTACGTTCCCAGACCAGGATGATGCGACCGACCTGAAATAAATATGTGCATGTTTTGCAAATTTATAAAACTTCTTTACCCATAGTAAAACTTGTTGTTTCAATGGTGATGAATAAAACATAATAATATCGTTAACAAATTGAACTTGGATTTCGAAACACCAAACTTTTGCCTCTTGATTTCTAGACATCGGTTAACAGTACCCTAAAATCTGGCAATATTCCTATAATTTGGATTCGAAGTTATTTTGTTTTTGAACAATCGGGAATTTAAAGAAATCACCGTTTCAAAAACATGTTTCTGTGTGTTACTGCAATAAAACACCCATGTTTTTTGCCAAACTTAGTAGTTTTCTGGTTTCTAAGACAATTCATTACTGATGCTGCCAATACTGAAGCATATTATCAATACATAAAAGCTCTTCTGACAAAATAAAATTAAACAAGTATTAACGTTTCGGTTGTTGTGCAGCAGCTTCCATCAGGATGTACTCGTATAAGTATGCAAAAAAGCGCGATCGAATACCAAGGAACGTAAACTTAAAAAAACGCAGGGTACGAAATAAAGAAATGAAGAACGATAAGGAAAGGCGGGAAGAACAAATGTACGAATCTAATCATTAGAATTTGAAAATATCCGGATACGGAAATCGGTAAAAAACGAATCTCACCATAAAAACACGTGACCTTTGGAACAAATTTCCATCTCGGTGGAGGAGAGAAGGTCGTTGACGTCACGCCACAACCAGTCACATGATTCATATTTTAATCTCCACTGAACCATGACGTCAGATCCAGTTATAACCTTGACTTTCTGGAAAAAGTTTTTTCAGGTGGGGTTATATCAACTTCTGTCGGGCATCGTTGTCGATTTTGAAGGTTAAAGGACTTTTTGAAGGTTGAACGATTTTTGAAGGTTAAAGGTATATTTTGTGGGGACAACACATAAAACGGCGAATATCATTACTTCGCAATTGTTCTAACTAAACACGTATATTAAAAACAAAGTGACTTTGAACCAGTTTGGCTGCAATGGCTTGGCTTCGATGCAAGTAAACCTTATGACCTAAATACAATAGCTTGGATCGCCAAATAAGACCCTGCGCAGTGGGAAGATCTTGCCTCGTTAAGCGATAGAAAAATAAAACTTCGGCGTTTAAAGGAGAATGCATACCATTGTCTTTTCCACCATTTTTCGCACTGTTTGCATGGATGCGTTTTCCGACGGCGGTGACGCAATATAAACGAATCTGATGACGTCATCAAGTTCACGCAACTTGCTGATTACGGCTTGGGCGACGTGTTCGGGTAGAATGTCCTTGACAATGTTGCAACGTCCACGTCTCCTTTCAGGGATGCTTGAAAGCGAACATCTGTAGATATAAATAACTTGTTTTTGGTTTTGACAAAGAAACCCTGCTTTACTTATAAAGGAAGGATTGTTGCTGGCTTCCGTTTCTTTATTTAGTTATATCTGTAGAATGTTTTGCCATATCATCATACTCAAAGTCAGAAAAAGTGTCATTTAGTTTTTTTTAGAAATAGCTCGGACTATCTTCACGTTCAACCGTCACAATTTCAAGCCTGATGCAATCTTTAAACAAAGAATAAAAGAAAAAAGTAAATGAAAGGCCAATACCAATGTATTGTAAATCTAATGGTTTTTATTGCGCGAACTTTCACCTTTTCTGCCAATCTTCGCGGTCGAAGCGCCAGTGAAGACTTAAATAAGGTTTGTTTCCCATCCGGGCGGAGATAAACTCTCTGCTCATCCGCTTTACATGTGATGGGAGTTGGGTAAAACGGATGATCTCGCTGTATAACTCACTGTCGCTCATCGAAGACAAATCTTACGAGAAGAATTATTTGTTTCAAAGACCTTTTGAATTAAAATTTTAGTCATTTTTGAGCTCCGAGATGATAAACACTTGTGTTGCACTTAAAATTGTTTCAACTTTTACGACCCATGCCTGTAAATTTCTACCAGGTCATTAAAAAGCTGCCGAAAATCTTTGGACAGAAATACTTACTAATAGATAGAGGTTCGAATCCAGTTGGAATAACTGGTTTAATGCGAAGATTCTTGAACGGATAAGGATGGAAAGCACATTTTTCCTGGTGGATAAATAAGCTATAGGTTATAACAAAAATTAATATTAATGTGTATCACGGATTCGGTATCGAAAGCTATAACTTGTCATGCAAATATTGCAAAACTCAAATAAGGATAAATGCCAAAAACATTTTATCTTATCATGTTACCACACATTATTGGTCAAGCAATTGCTAATCACACTATAAGAACTTTAAAATCACTTGGATAAGTTCGCAAGACAACGGGAAGAAAAACAACAACAGAAATAACGCTGAAGTAAGGGCATGAACTTCTGTCTGATATACGGAAATTTTACTGAGTTCAGTCGCATACCTCAGTTCCAAACAACTTCCTTATTTCCTCTGGATCGCTGGGAATTGAATAGAAATCATTCTCAGTACCTCGATCGAGCGGGAACTCGACAATTGTTCGTCCCACTGTTGGATCGTGTGGTGATATTTCCACGTTCAAAATGTCGCTAAATTTCAAGTAAAGTCTGGGTCGAAACACCCTGGTACGAAATATGACGTCAACTCTTCCGTCACACTCCTTCCTGAATTGATCAAGCGTGACGAAAGGAACAAGTTGCGCCAACTTGCGGATGTTAATTCTGTGTTCGCTTGAAATGGTTTTCGCAAATTGACTTTGGCTGTTGAAAAATAATAAACAAAACTCATTGAGCACAGAAATATTTCACGTAGGGTCAATGTGGATTACGTTGAAAAAGGTACAAAACAAGTTTCGAAGCTAGTCAAATTTGGTTCAAAGTTTTTCCTAGTTACAAAGTTGTGACGGCATGATTGCATATTTAGCATTGGAACTTACTCGTCTGATCTGTGCTTTATGAATAAAGGAAGAACCAAAGTCCGATTGAGTCTTATTGCCAAATATATTGAATCCCTTAATCCGATCAACTGATTATTCGGTCCATTACGGAGGTACGGAAGTAAATATCTTTGCCTGTCCAGGGTTATCAAAGGGCGCGGATTGTTCAGTACGTCAAGGTTATCATGTAATACTCCAGTAATAGGACAAGTATCTAATGGTAGAGCATCTGTACGCTGCGAAGAGTTAGTGCTGCCACTTGGTCGCCGAGAAAACATGCTATCGTGTTGATTTAAAACGAAGCAAGACAGCACGACCAACGCCATGATCATAAAAGTTAATGAGCGAAGACATGGTATTGACGTCATATGTTTGGTTCTATTTCTATGTTTCTGCTTTTTTGCTTCACATTACACTGTTCACGTGTAACCATGCTATGGTTGCTGTTTTACTATTGACGTTTGAGGAAGGTCTCTTTACGCCACAACCATTCTTTAGGTGTTTGTCAGACACCTGACATCACAGTTCATGCTTCAAATGTCAGCAGTGTGTATTTGCTGCTAAACGGCACTTCTGCAATTCGATGAAGCACAAAGTGCAAGTTACTATTTAACAATAAAACATTATAACCAGTTAAAAATTTCAGTGAAGATAAAAACGATTTTTAACTTGACAGGCCTATATATGTCTCTTCTATAATTTCTTTCTTAACTTCATACTACTTTATGGCTTGCCAGACACAGTAAGTTGGTCTATGTACAGCATAACAAACTAAAAATTCTGGTTTAGAAAGGCTGTGAAAACTCAATGTCTAAACACCACGTTGGACGCATTTAACAGTGCATATAGTGCCCCGGGCTATAAATGAAATACTACACCTAGTAGGCTACCTGTACCTGTAAAAATTAACCCAATAAACTTTGTTAAAGAGTTTTTTTTAATGGTAAATATTACGCCGCCAAAGGGTAAAGCAATAAATCATGGTGGGTTTTCGATAAAAAGAAAGATAGTTCATCCGGGTTGGTTAAGATTTTTAATAATTTCTTTTACCATCACTGTCAGTTGAAAAGTAAAAAAAAAATAGATTAATAAATAAAGAACAAAGTTGGCTGAATAAATGGCAATAAAATGCGGGACACATTCGTAAGTCCTCGAAAAAAAATAATTCTAATGCTTTCGAGGAAAGGGGATTCCCCTTTCGTTTTAAGTAATTTGCATTTGAATACAAACTTGCTAGTTGCTGTTTTCAAATAATGGCCCGCCCCTTTCGTCATATCAAAGCAGTTCTCATTGATTTAAGTGGGACTTTGCACATAGACAAAATCCCTATTTCTGGATCGCGACAAGCCTTGGCAAAACTCCGACAAAGCGACCTGAAACTTAAATTTGTCACCAACACCACGAAAGAATGTCTCGAGTCCTTGTATCAACGTCTCAAGGAAATGAATTTCGACATTTCGATGAATGAAATGTTTACATCCCTGACAGCAGCCAGGAGATTGATTGAAAAGGAGAGAAAGAGGCCATTCTTAATGCTGACAGATTCCGCCAAAAGAGACTTTGAAGGTCTTAGTTGTGAAGAACCTGATTGTGTTGTGATGGGATTATCCCCAAATCACTTTGAATATGAGTCTATGAACAAGGCATTAAATCTTTTGCTGGGTGGCTGTGATCTTATTGCTATAAACAAAGCAAGGTAAGTTTGCTGTAATGTGATGTGTATCAATGAGGTGATGAACAACTTCCTATTTGAATCTGTAGGTACTTTAAAAGGCCAAATGATTTAGCTTTGGGTACTGGAGCATTTGTGTCTGCCTTGGAATATGCTACAGACAAGAAAGCTTATGTTGTTGGCAAACCCGAGAAAAGATTTTTTCATTCTGCAGCTGAGGAGTTTGGGTGAGTGTGTTTCATTTTGGTTTATGATGTGTGGTAGCTAACCCAGTTCAATTATGGATGCAAACAGTCATTCTGTATCTGTGCATTTATTCAAATATGTCTGCAATTCCATGCATTTTTGTTCATTGCACACTTATCCACATTCTTGTAATAGAAAAACAGACAGTAAACCACACACATTTATTAAAATCCTCCCGAATGTACCTAAGATTTATATAAAATTAGCATTTTTAAGTTTAATAATAAAGAAATCATATATAACTTTAGTGAAGAGACATGTTTCATGCAAGATAGAACTCTATTGAATCATTTTATGTGTTGTATGAAGTATTCATAACATTGCTATAATAATACTTAATTTTTAATGATCATTCCGCCAACTGTGTTTCTTTATGGCTTATACACATATAATTATTTTGATTTTTTGGTTATGGTTAGGAAACTAGTGATCTTTTTTAATTAAATGCTTAAAATGTAAAGTACAAGTGTTTCTTCTTCAGATGTGAACCACATGAATGTGTTATGATTGGTGACGACGTTCGTGATGATGTTGGTGGTGCGTTGCAAGCGGGAATGATGGGTGTTTTAGTTAAAACTGGAAAATATCGGGATGGGGATGAGAACAAAATAAACCTGGACATTGATTTTGTTGCTCGAGACATTTTATCTGCAGTTGATTTAATTTTGAGTTTGAGGTAGCAATGAATCGATCCGTGCAAACATCTGGGGTTTGCAAATGTAATCACCATTTTGTAACATCACTAAATTTGACTTTTACAGACAGTTTAACCTGTTTATTAACATTTCTATGTTGCTTGAACCCATTTGTGTATATGTGCACATTGGCATTACATCATTGCATTCCTGTGTCTCACAAAGCGTGCTCGCATGGTTTACTGGCGGGAAATAGTCACAGTAATCATGAACATTAATGTAGATTAGACCTTGTCGAGATTCTAGTAGTACTTTTGATATTTGTGACATATAGACTTAAAGGCCTGTCATGTGCCTCTTTCAGTGTTTTGTAAGCCAGTTGACTACATTGTCGATTTGTGACGTTTGTTTGTATGTTTTAGACGCTAAGCTAACTCCACAGTGCCTTTAGAATCGTGGTGCTGTGAACGTCTCGACCGTGTTCTGTATGACTGTACTGCGCCCAGTTTGTACTGACTGCCCCAATGCTGTCTCGTTGCCGATGTATTGTATCTCACCAATTCTACACTGCTGTCCCAGATTTAGCGTACTAATTCGTTGTTCTTTCACCGCACAATATATTCACTAAAAACCAACAGACTGGGGTGCGGTTGCGAATTTCTGACTTATCGTACCTGACGTTGGTACCTACGAAGACCCGGTATAGGCAGACCGATAGCGTAGGCCTATGCGTGACATTCAACCAATAATTTTTTTTTATCTTGAGATAACAGTGACTTCAATGCATTTTTATTATACTAATAATGTGTGTGGAAACAACATCTTAGTGGAAAATTTCAAGTGCAATAAAAACAACTCTGACATGGGCCAACACCTTAAAATCTCCAAAAAAGTAGCGTGTTACGGATGATTGATTGTGCAACGTGATAGTATCACGTGATCACTACCTATATAAGTGATCGTCTGTGCCGTCAAAGGCATTCCATTGTAACTCAGGTTAATGTGCACCACTGTTCCGTTTACGTTGATTAATAAACTACAGAAATACAAAATGGCCCAGTTGGTGCTGATGACTGATGCAACCTGATGATTTTTGCCAAGAACCTTTTACGGCAAAACGAATTTGAGAACCGGTGGGATGAGAGAACGACACAAGTTTCAACTGACGATGTTCATCCAGTTAATATTCAGTGCCCAGAAAAATAAACTTCCTTGACAAGTTGCAAGATTCCTTTATCGTTTGTTGAAAAAGGAAATCTTTCTGGATTCCTTCCCAGTTGAACGTTTTTCGACCATGTAGATGAACCTGATCTAGATATTTAAACAATAAAAGTGAGTGAAATGGCGACAACATTTTGCTGACTTTTTGTTCAAATTTGTTAGACAACATGGCGGATTTTTAATAGAATGAACACCACGAAAACGAAATGTCAAACATGGTATCCGCGTTTTTTAAAGCCAACTCGACATTCACATTATAGTCTATCGTGTTTTCAATCCATTGACACAGAGAGGATATTCTTCCACGATTTAGGATCCAAGTTCAAGATTCATAAGTTTGGGTTTTCCAAGTATCCAAATGTGACTTAAAAATTATCTTGCCAGTTGGCCTGAGCACGTTCACAATTTCCTGCTTCTTAAGGGAATGTTTCAACCCCCCCAAAATACTTCGCGCCCACCGAATGATATAAGCCTGTTTTTTCTCTGCATTTACAAATGCACCTTATCCTAGCTTTTTGCACTAGCTTTTTGCCATTTAAGATAAACCATGCAAACACGCCTTGCTCAAGTGTTTGTTTCCGCCTCGTTTCCAGTTAACTTAATTTAAAGACGCCAAAGAGACAACTTACCACCTCAATATGACCGAAAATTAAATCTTTTTTTCAAATACAGATTTAAGACAAAACTTTACCTTAAAAAGACGTCGGCTTGTCGACAAATTTCCATCTCGGTAGTTGAAAGAATGTCGTTCTCATCCTTCCACAACCAATCGCAACCGGAGTAAGTCGACTTCCAGTGTTTCCGTAAATCCGAAGATGAAAAAACCCGAATCTCCTGCAGGAGAGATTTAGGTTTTATTTCAATGCTCTGTGGTCGAAGCAAATTGCGCTAGGTCCGCTTTCCAAATCTACGGAATTATTTAAATAAAAACTAATGATAACAAGGCGGGAAGCAGTTGGCTGATTTGAAAATGACCACATGCAAGGTAAATGTCCCGGATGAACGCAATTGTAACCGAATGACTCCGGAAAACAAGAATCTTAACCACTGTAGACCTGTTGCAAAAGATGACGTAGAAGTATTGATCACTAGTCCTTACGGAAAACACACGTAACAATAAAAAGGTAAAGCGCACTTTGCCAATCCGGTCACGGTGTTGTTTTAACATATTGAGGTTGTTTTATGCTTCGTCCAATCATTGATGTTGTTTTCCAGACGTTTTAACATTTTTTTATTGTTAAGTATGTTTTCTACACAGGAACTGATGATGCCTAGAGGGCAGAATATATTGTCCCAATTCATACCAGGCTGGTCCTATGTTTTAAAGCAAGTATACTTTTCGTGCAATTGTAACCAATGTATGATTTGGTTTTGTTTCATAACACTTGCATCAATACTTGTAATACCATGTAATTCATTGATTTTAATAAAAAAATACAAGTTTCCGCTTACATGTTTTTCTTTTAACGCTCTTGTGACGTTATCGACCATTGAACCGCCACCTGGTGGCGCTGCCATGTATACATATTGAATATTGACGTCGCTTGTTTCAGCTTTGTTAGCGATAGCATGGGAAATCTCTTCAGGCGTTAATTTCAGAATGGTTTCGCACATCTTCCGTCTGCCCTGCGTTCCCCAGGGTGTCTCGGAAAGGCATCTGTTTGATAGCAAATAATAATATCACAATAAATGACACAGAGTACGTCATATTGGTCAATAAATTACGCAAAAAGTGAAATTTGATAAAGGCAGACGTATCAGATCGGTTGTGATTTCAATGATTTTAGTACAGGTTACTGATAAACCGTTAAACTCTATATAACATAAGGGAAATGTCGGTTAATTGAAAGCACGGAAAACAAAAATAAGGCCAAATATTTTGTATTCACGGTCACGTGACCACCTTCTCATCCAATCAGTTTTGTCGAATCTCCAGTGAACCGATATGTAGGGGTTCCCCCTGATGACGTCGGAGATAAAATTTCTTGCCATCTCGACCACGTGACGCGGCGGTGGAGTAAATCGGATGATCTCGGAGTAAAGCTCCTTGTCGCTCAAGTCGCCTGCAACAATATGATATTGATAGTATTTTTGTAAGTGGCGTTTAGCGCTACAGTAAGCACGACCGAAATAAGAGTGTCACTGGACATTGTACGCCGACATTGGTGCGACCAGGGTAGTAATAAAAAATACGCCGTATTTTCTCTTACAGCGTACAGCAAGTTTCAGAACGTACCACGAGGATTTATGAGTTTTTCAATGAGCACTTACCAATATACGTGGGGAATTCCCCGCTTGGTGGTTTCTCGTGTATTTTCAAGTTGGAGAAATGGTAGGGATGGATCGCGCAAGCTGTCTGACGATTGGAAGGAGAATGGTCGAGATTGGGGTGAATTATTGCAAGAAGCTGGTGCGTGAACACAACTTACCTCAGTTCCGTATAACGACTCTATGGTGTCCTTTGACGAATTGAAAACAGCAAAATTCTTTCCTTCTTTCGGATTGAAGTCTTTTGGTAGCTCAATAACGGGATTCCCCTGTAACGAAATCACTTTCTTTATTTTAATTTATTTTACACGAATGGGGATAATTTCTTGCACAGTATTGAGAAGATAACTTTGCGCAAGTGGGCATCAGCAATTTTAGACTATCTGTATTAACGGACAATTGGACATCAGTTAAACGCCCGACCCAAACACTAAGTCTAAAACCTGATCGAAATTCGTGGCCTGGATATCCTGGGTTCGAACCCCGGTGCGTGAAGAAAAGCCCGCTGTAGTTAAGAGTTTTTATCGTCAAAAAATATCTTACGTTCGGCCCCGCAAACTTCATCGAATAGTATCGTTCCAGCTTGCGGTACACACCGGGGGTCATCACGCGCACGCGCAACACCGCTTCTATATTGCCATGACAACGCTCGGCGAACTGCTTGAGCGTGACGGTCGGTATGAAGTTTTCCAAAACGTCGAAGTCCAGACGATGGGTCGGATCGATGAACCTTCCTTGGCCACTAAATGAACGTTTGTTAGGATTGGATCCAGCAGCCTTTTGGTCCCAAAGGGTTGTTTTATTTTTGTTGCGTGTGAATTTGCAAGATTGTGTATAGTCGTTATTGTGAAGAGAAGTATACAGACAGAAAATGGTCTTTTCCTACTTAGCGATCACAGTTATCCTATCGAGATCATTAGGTTTACAGGCTTCGCAGCCCAGGCACTGCAGGCAAGCTCGATCAGCCACTTTTTCCCGATAAGTCAAAGCGAGATCTAAAAAATCAAGCTCTCGGTGAGGTTCGAACTCACGACCCTGGGCTAACCAGGCCCAACACCCTACCAACCGAGCTACAGTTGCCAGGGCTGCGAAGCCTGCAAACCTAATGATCTTAAACCAAAGAAACTTGTTGATAACAGAATGCTTACTCGTTAAGTTTGTGCTTGAAGAGCAACGGAATGACGATGGTCCTGTTCAATCTAATGGCAACATACATAGATTTTCTCAATCCGACAAGTTGATTGTTGGGTCCGTTGATCAAAACAGGAAGAAGAAATTTGTTTCTGTTTAAATTAATCAAAGGTTTCTTGGAGCCTTCGACTCGACTTTTTAATCCGCTCCAGCTGATTGGACAGAAGTTAATTTTTGTTGGTTGTGTGGCCGTCAAACTTTCCTTGAAGGTTGATTTGTATGTTATTAAATCAGCATTTGATGCTCGTGGAAAATGTTCGTTCGAAGGCTCACTGTCACCTCTTGTGATGATAAATCGAACGCTCGTTTCGCTTTTTCCAAGTTGTATTTTCAACAAATAGGTGAGAGAAATTAACAGAATTGTTGTGTAAAATATTCTTCGAATGTTTGTCAACTTTCTGAATCTCCTCAACCAGGAAGCAAAACTCATCATCGTGATTCGTGGTCAAACCAACCCATGTTCCGGTTCCCACGAGAAATTCAAACAAATCTAACCAGCAAATTCTCAAGTGTTGTGAATATTTCAGTCTCTGGCACTTTGTAGAAAAAACATGATATTTAAAATAGAAAGTTTAACCTGTCGGAAAATGGTTAACCTTCCGGACACATCTAACACCTAAAGATAAACAAAAGGAAAGAATATCATCAATCAACCGACATTTTATATTTTTTGTACGAGATAAACACTCCGATTGCCTCATAACTTCTCTTTTATCCACAGTGCGAGTTTATCTTTACAAAAACATCTCCAGACAAAGCGTGGACCTATTGTTCGACGTGTTTGTTTACGTAACAAGGGAGCGCTGCCATGTTACTGTTTGTTTCTGAATGTAAACACACAACTTTGAAGTGCAGCATTAAGTACCCCGAGAGGGGGTTGCAACCGGTGCGGCCCATACCAGTCCAAGGGGTCCACGAATACCACTTTTTGCAATAAAAATAGTGGATATCGCAAAGGCTTCGTTTCACCTACAGTTTTAATAGTTACTAACGCCAACTGTAAAATGATGTATTTCCCAAGCGTACCGTGTTCAACACTCTGTAGGGAATCACACTGCTATTGTTGCGCAACCAGACCGTACAAGCTGCCTGTAAACAACGTTTTCTAAGAACAAACAAGATAGTAGAGAACATGGCTGTCTGGTACCGTATGTAATAAACATTTGAATATAGGAACACTAACAACGGATTCACTCATGATTCTGAGAAAAAATATACTGGCCTGTATTGCTGAAAACATTGAATTTTCTTTGTCCTTAACTGTTTCTTTGTCCCTGGTTATTGCCGCCGGTACCTCAGAATCTTTGTTCCCAACGCAATCCGCAACAACTTTTACGAACAATTCTTGTAATAGAAGCTCGTTACAATGTTCTCTCACGAAATTACCCTTGTACCAGCCCTCTATGATTACAGCCAGTCTCCTCGCAAGACCGCAGACACGGAAAACAGCAAATAGCCTCAGGCTATTAACTCAATACGACCTCGCTTGTAATTCATAAATGAAATGTAATTAACGTCCATCCGATCACACGTGCGGATAAAGCACTGAGGCAACACATGCTTTTCTCATATTGTGTTTATGTTATATTTAATTGACCTGACACGAATCTATGACAGAAAGTGACCAGAAAATATATGTTTGCTTTTTAAACTTTCACCAACATACACACACAGGAACAAAACAGCCAGGTTAGATTTGTCGGTAAATTTAAAGCAAAACCACAAAAAACTTATTTAAAGGCTTTGGTGCTTTATGTGTCAGTTCATGTTCAGAACATATACATGTGTCTTTTAATCTAATCTTCAATATACAAGGACAGAAAGAACAGTCGTGTGTTGGCTGGTGGGACATTAGTTATTTCTGTACACTTCACAAATCAAACTCACATATATTTAGGCCCTTGTGCAAGGTGTTGGCAGAGAAGTCCACGATACTTTCACAAGACAAAGATCACGCGACGGCAAATACCATGAAATTATTCCACGGTAAAACTGAAGGTAATTTAAAAATTTTGAAGCTGACTTTGAAGTTTTCACCTGCAAAACAAGAAGTGTTGCTGGAATAGATTAATTTCATTGAGGAAATATTTTTATTGAAAACTAGATGTTGTTTTAGGCAACCTTATGCAGTCGGCGTATTTCAGTTGTTTTACCTTTAAGTTAGAATTTTATCGAAACGCCCAAAGGTTTTTTTTTGCAGAGGTTTGTCACGTGATTGCCAATAGCGTTTCACTTTCGCGTAATACACTGTGACGTCATACTGTTGGAATAGTGTCTTGCTTTCCACGCGCGATTGTCTTAGTTGTCATTTCATTGTCATAATCACTTATTTAAATAGAAATTAATTTTGAAGTTATACTGACGATGTCGAATTGCAGGAAATTGTGGGCATTGTTGCCATTTTCTATCTTATCAATAAAAAATAAAAATCGCCAAAAACAAAATTACTTTTGCTTCCCTCCAGCCAAATGATGCCTGCCAGCCAGTCATGTGAAACGAGGTTTACGCTTGGCAATGACTTGATCAGTGTAGTAGTGAATGTGGACTGGCCATATTTTCATGCAATTTGTAAGCAAGTTTCTTTTATGTGTGACTCTATGACCACGGTCCGAAAATTTTTGGTCAAAATGAAGAAAAAATTAGTTGTGCAATGCTACTTATTGCAAAACAGCACAGATAAGCCGGTTTATCTTTTTTTTGTCTTTTATTCCAAGGGGTGGATTTTACAACGTTTGAACAAAAATTTCCACCACAATGATGTAAAAATTCAACCACAATCCACCTCGTATTTTTCCCCACCCCTGAGATTTACAGTGGATGTTTGCCAACCAGTCATGTGAAACGAGGTTTACGCTTGGCAATGAGTCTTTCCCAGTGCAGTAGCGAATGTGGACTGGAACTGTGTCCTCATGCTTGCAGTTTCTTTTAAGTATTTTGAAGCAACAAGTATCTAATTTATGTCAGCAAATTTACACACAAGAAAAAATAAACTCTCAGGTTTGTTACTTAAACACCAACTTGCAGAGAAAAAGGCAGTTTCGAGAGCCAGATTTTCTTGCAATTTATAAGCAAGTTTTCTTTTATGTGCGACTATCTGTGACTTAAAATTTTTGGTCAAAACGAAGAAAAAATGAGTTGTGCAATGCTACTTATTGCCAAACAGCACAGATAAGCCGGTTTATCGTTTTTTTTTTGTCGTCATAAAAGTCAAAAGACGAGCAAGGCTGTGTTATTCTCATGTGATAGGAATATATATATAACTGTGTGGTGTTGACGTCTTTGGAGCGAACAGATTTGACAGCAAGACAGATATTGTGGTGTATGTATTTCAAGTTCGTCAAAGTTGTGCCGTTTTTTTTGTGTTTTCCAGTAATCTTAGTAG